>NC_056048.1:12687803-12987803 GCF_004379255.2 Salvia splendens | reverse complement strand
AGGATTGCTATTATGTTGAATCGTGCGCGAGCTGAGTCTCGTTTCATAATGTTCTCAAGAGGAGCTTGAACAAGGTTTTATTATTCGTAAACTGGCCAG
This sequence comes from Salvia splendens, assembly GCF_004379255.2. NCBI lineage: Eukaryota > Viridiplantae > Streptophyta > Magnoliopsida > Lamiales > Lamiaceae > Salvia > Salvia splendens. The sequence continues at coordinate 12,987,704 of NC_056048.1, read as the reverse complement.
TTGGAATTTAATTATTCCAAGAATAATAAATAAGTGTTTCTTGCTAAGTCCTTTCTTGGAATTAATAAGATGTTAATTAATTAAGTCCATAGCAGACTTTAATTAATTAATGGACATTTATATCTTAAGTGCGGGAAATAAATAATAAATAAAATGGAAACTCGGATTACTTGTAATTTCGGATTTGGACGGGGAGGTCAATATTACTTCTGTAGTGGCTGCTCGTAATATTCCAATATAAGCTCGTGTTAAATTGTGGTTCAATTTAATTAGTAAGAAGTTAATTGGGGGAGCTCATATCCAAAACTTTCCATAGATCCCTGACTAGGCCCAATATGTAACTATTATAAATAGGAGAATAAAGGAGATAGAAAAGACAATTAATTATGAAAAAGAAAATTTCATCCATCTCCTATCTGCAGTAGGGGACGAAAATTTCAGCTCTCTTCCGTGAGTTTTTTAGCTCCTCCTCCGTGAGAAAACTCTGTCTTCTTTATTCGAGTCCTGGTGTTTCGATAAGATTAGCCGACACTGTTATCCGAATACAGTTCGGGAACCAGTCAGAAGATCTGTGGTCTAGTATTGTCACGACCGCCCATACCAGGGGTATCACAAACGCGGCGATCGTGACCGACATGCATGGACAACAGTTTAAAAGAACAACTTAAGACTTAAAGAAGAAAAACAACTTAGTTTAAAGAAGTTTAAGGTCATTTTTTTTAAAAGACGTAAAGAAACATACTTTTATAAAGGGCACCGGAAAAATTTGACTTAAGAAATACAACTATATATATAAAAAAACTAAGGTAAAACGAACATTTAACTTAAATCTCGGAAAACACCATTTTCAGAAAGACAACGTAAACACTCGTTTAAACCTAACACCGCCATACATGTTCAAACACAACACGAAAAGATTAAGGTCTTAAGACATAATTTAAAACATAGCAGCGGATAAATAAGGTTCAGGGAGAGTCAAGGATTACGCCTATGTATGACGACACAACGTATCCTAGGGTCTTTAGCCAGCTCAACATCCACCGCAACATCCCGCTCAACCTGCACATAAGAAAAAGAACATGCAGGGCTGAGTACTTGTTGTACTCAATGGGCTCATGCCGAAAACATTTTAATAAGTTATGTCATCCATACCAGTGATCTCGAGTTTTATATAGTAAGAAATATCACGAGAACACAAAAAATCCTAGTCTGGCCAGACAGTTTATCTCCTCATTTTCCACATCAATCAATCAATCACATCCTCTTACCATAGTGCGACGAAAGTGTGGTCACACTATTCGCCCACGAGACCGGCCGACTTGCAAGGACGGCTCTCGATCCCACCTGTGTACACAGCCTGATAGGGTTTGCGGCCCTACTCAGACCCGAATTCGTTTATCATAGCCCTATAGCCTAATGGAGCGAACTCACAAACTAGGCATCAAGCACAATCTCAACATAGCCCTATAGCCTAACGGAGCAAGCTCAAACGAACTAGGCATCATGCAAAAATCTCAACATCAAAACAATCACGGCATGACATAACACTTTAAACCACCCTTATTACACACCACATCATATTTTTGGAAAAATAAAGAGGTTTGAAAAGAAAGCCCACCTCGATCGCTTAGCAAATTCACAACCCAACTTATAGCAACTCACGATCCTCGAGTTCACGAGTACACAACACCCTTATCAAATGACAACACAAGTCAGCCTTCCACATCAACATTTTACTATGCATGTCCTATCGTTTTCTCTCTCATCGTTTTTCTCACATTCCCCAACCCAACATACGTCAAAAGGGTGTAAAGACACACGTAACACATTCCATCTTATCACAAGTGATTTCAACATTTAAACACGTTCCTTGGACATACATGCATCATATAATACTTGAAACTTGAAACTAGGTGTCATTTTAACAAGGCAGAAAACTGGCAGAACTGCGCGACCGTTTTGTAAAAATCACTATAAATTCACCCGACCTCATATGAAGCTAAATTTTGGTCACAATACAGAGGGCACATTCAAGTTCATCCATGAAGATTTTCACACCGAAATCACGTCATTTAATCAGTCATATCACATATTAAACTCTCTGGTCGGAACATACAATTTCTGACAGCTCTGCGCAGTTCATTTGAAAAACCATAAATTCATCCAATGCCCAAAAAGGCTGAAAATTTAACACGACTCAGAAGACACTTCAAATTTTCATCTAGTTCAAGAATCACATCAATAGGAGGTCATTTGGTCAGTCAAACAGAAAACGAAACATTCTTGGCGAGAACACGAGTTTCTGGCAGATTTGCGCAGTCAACTTCAAATATTTATTAAAAGTTCATTTTTCGATAAAAAGGGCTGAAATTCACACGAGACACAGGTAACACCTTGAAGTTTACTCAGTAAAATTTTCATATCAAAATTCGGCTGTTTGATAGGTCAATTACTCATCAGAAGCTACTGGTTGAACATCACAGATAACAGATACACAATTTCTAAATTAGGGTTTCCTTCTCAATCATCCAAACACCAATTCTCATGCTTATAACACACAATCATGCTTGATAAGACTCTCTTAATCATGTTTGCACATAAACTTACATCATTCACCAAAGATTCCAATCAAACTTCACACAATTCAATTGAAACGCATATTTATCAAGGTTTTCAAGCAAACTCACTTTCCCTCCCCGATTAAACTTGCGATCTACGATTCCTACACCCACTACATGCATGTAGGATTCAAGAACATGGTTCAAATGAAAAGAATGAGGAAAAGTGAAGCCAATATACCTTCTTTGACAAAACGAATCGGTAGAACCAAGAAACGAGGTGATTCGTCGGAGATTCTTGAAAATAAACTTCAATGGATGCAAGAAACAATGGTGGAAGAAGTTTTTTTGGAGAAAATGTGGAGAGCGAGGAGGGAGGCACGAAAATTGAGGGAGAATGGGGGCTAGGGTTTAGTTTAGGTGTTTTTATAGGATTAGGGTTAGGTTTAAAATCAATTAATTAATTAATTGTGGGGAAAAATACAATTAAATAAATCCCACATTTAAAAGAATAAAATAAGCATGTGGGAAGGGGAGGAAATTTTCGAAAATTCCATGTAGAAATAGCAAGGAATTTAATTGGTATTTACTTGGAGAGAATATATTCACAAAATAAATTAAATCTCCAAGTATGAAAATAATGGTGGGGGCCGAAAATTTCCATAAGGAATTTGCACAAGGAAATTATTTAAATCCCCAATTAAAAGAATAGGATTTAAATTAGGCAATTTATTTATAGGAAAAAAGGCTCCCATAAAATAGGCAACAATTAATTAAATTCCCACAAGGAAAATATTGCATAGGGGGCGTGTGATATGGGAGAAAAGTAGGAGAAAAAAAATATTCACATCCCCAATTAATTAGACATAGGAATTTATTTGAATAAAAAGGGATTCCACAAATTAGGAAACAAATAAAATATCCTCCAAAATTTAGTGGAGGGGCCGAAAAATGCTAACCAAGGAATGTCCCAACTCTCTATTTATTTTAGGTGAAGAAATAAATTATAACATTATTTAATTGGATTAAATTCAAAGGAAGAGAGTCAATAAAGCACCAATTAAATCAAATGAAAATAATTATTTCTCCTATAGGAGATTTTCGAAAACTCCCAAGGAAAATAAAAATGGAGTTCGAATTCCATGTAGTACCATTTAGGGTCATTTGGTTTGGATTTAATTTGGATAAGTATCCCAAGACAATTAATTAAATCCAAGAAATGAAATACTATTTCAATAATTAGGAAGGGCCGAAAATTCCAATGAATTGGCTCGAAAAAATAAATGCATGATCCTATTAATTATTTCCCCACATTGGAAAATATAAAACATCAAGCTCATCATTCCACATTAACCACGAAAATTTATTTCACGCAAAACACTTAATCACATAGAAACGAAAGTTTCATAATTCCAAGAATCCAAAATTCGAATAACATATAAGAAGAGTCACAAAAATTTGGGATGTTACATCCTTCCCCTCTTAACAGAAATTTCGTCCCGAAATTTGATCGTCTCACAAAAATAACTCGGGAAACTTTTCTTTCATTTTATCTTCTAACTCCCACGTGGCTTCCTCAGGACCATGGTGCTTCCACAACACCTTCACGGACGCTATCGATTTGTTTCGTAACTCTTGTACCTTCCGATCTAGAATTGCCTCGGGCCTTTCCTCGTAGCTCATGTCGGGGTTAAGACCACTTCCTCTTGATGAATTACATGTTTGGGGTCGAACACGTATTTGCGCAATTGCGACACATGGAACACGGTGTGCACGTTCCCAAAGCTGGGAGGTAACGCCAAACGATACGCTACAGAGCCTACTTCATCGATAATCTCATACGGTCCTATGAAACGCGGTTTCAGCTTGCCTTTCACTCCAAACCTCACAACTCCTCTCGTCGGGGATGCTTTCAAGAACACTTGTCACCGACGTCGAATTTGATTTCCGTTGGACGCACGTCGGCATACGACTTCTGCCTATGTTGAGCTTCCTTGATCCTTGCGCGGATTTGATGCACAATTTCGGTCATCTCCTTTATCGCATCGGGGCCTAACATCTTCCTCTCGCCAACTTCATCCCAAAAAAGTGGGGATTGACACTTCCTTCCATACAAGGCTTCATACGGAGCTTATCCAACCAAGCTGCTCTAGTGGCTTTGGAGTTGATATCAGGGAGCTTTCACTTCCTAGGAGGTCGCAGGTTCGAATCCTAGGAAGTGCAGATTTGGGGATTAATTTCTCCTTGGGCCTGTGGGCCCAGAATGACAACGAAGCGCACCTACGGGGTAAGACGCTTCACCTCCAACTGTTAGGTCGGGGGTCCGAGTCACATCGGAGGGTAGATGGGGAACCATCGTCGATCCTCCTAAAAAAAAAAAAAAAAAAAAAAAAAAAAAAAAAAAGGCTTCATACGGAGCCATATCGATCGTCGCTTAGTAGCTATTGTTGTAGGCGAATTCAACCAACGGTAGAACAGTTTCCCAACCTTCCCCTCGATCTAGAACAACGGCTCGCAGCATATCCTCGAGCGTTTGAATCGTCCTCTCTGACTGCCCGTCCGATTGCGGGTGATAAGCGGTGCTGAAATTCAGTTGCGTGCCCAATTCACGCTGCAAACTCATCCAAAACTTCGATGTGAACTTCGTATCGCGGTCGGACACAATAGTCTTTGGCACTCCATGCAAACGCACAATCTCATTCACGTAGAGCCTAGCTAACTTGTCCGCGCCATAAGTAATCTTAATCGGTAAGAAGTGCGCGCTCTTTGTAAATCGATCAATGGTCACCCAAATCGCAGTGTTGCCCTTCTGTGACTTTGGCAAACCCGTCACGAAATCCATAGCTAGATGCTCCCACTTCCATTCTGGAATTTCAAGAGGTTGTAACTTCCCATATGGCCGTTGGTGTAAGGCTTTCACTTGTTGGCATGCTAGACATCGTTCCACATATGACGCTACGTCCCCTTTCATTCCATTCCACCAAAACTGTTGCTTCAAATCTCGATATATCTTCGTGCTTCCACTTACGCAAGATTAAACTATACTAATTTAAATCGAGAGTATGATCGCTCGTCGTTGCATGAAAATATCTCTTAGCATCGGTTCTTCTTGTCTCGCACCTTGACTTAAGCGTTTGCCTAAACTCTCATATTCTCGTACGTTTCATTGCTCGGAAAAGCAATTGTTATGTTTTCAACTTAGAACTACGATTCACGCGGTCAACTAGGCTTATATTTTAGGCACTCTAAGTTCACAACACAATTCATCATCTCATAGATCATGATCTACTTCAATTTACGTAATTCATACCTCAAGATAAACACACCACATTTTCACATCCCATAGCAAAACACTTTCAAACTTCACATTATATTCGAAACTTCTGAAATAATTTTCTTTACACCTTCACACTTTCCTAAAAATTTTCCACATCTCACTTTTAAAAATAAAAGTTTTGACTCAAACTAAAACGTACTTTCACATCAACTTTCATCATCCGTATAAAACACTCCATAGAATAACGCATCATACTTCGCACCTCATAACATACATAACATCACACTTCTACACTATCACAATATTGTTTTCACCCATAATACACGCGTTTAAATCATCATGCTCACATTCAACATATGTATGTCATCATATCATTTATTCTCGAATTTCAACATGAAAATAACATCACATCATCACGTAAATACATGCTCATGCATTCTTTTGCCCAAAACATCCTTATCATATCGTGAATTTTATACATCGTTCACACATTTCATCAACAACTTAAAACATACCTCACTTTCCTTGGTTGAGCGTGATGCTTTGGATGTTGAGCCTTCATGACACTTTTAGTCAAAAAGGGTTCACTAACTTAGACTCAAAGTAAAAGAAGACTCTCGGACCAGAGTGAAAGAACAAAGCTCTGATACCACTCTGTCACGACCGCCCATACCAGGGGTATCACAAACGCGGCGATCGTGACCGACATGCATGGACAACAGTTTAAAAGAACAACTTAAGACTTAAAGAAGAAAAACAACTTAGTTTAAAGAAGTTTAAGGTCATTTTTTTTAAAAGACGTAAAGAAACATACTTTTATAAAGGGCACTGGAAAAATTTGACTTAAGAAATACAACTATATATATAAAAAAACTAAGGTAAAACGAACATTTAACTTAAATCTCGGAAAACACCATTTTCAGAAAGACAACGTAAACACTCATTTAAACCTAACACCGCCATACATGTTCAAACACAACACGAAAAGATTAAGGTCTTAAGACATAATTTAAAACATAGCAGCGGATAAATAAGGTTCAGGGAGAGTCAAGGATCACGCCTATGTATGACGACAACATCCACCACAACATCCCGCTCAACCTGCACATAAGAAAAAGAACATGCAGGGCTGAGTACTTGTTGTACTCAATGGGCTCATGCCGAAAACATTTTAATAAGTTATGTCATCCATACCAGTGATCTCGAGTTTTATATAGTAAGAAATATCACGAGAACACAAAAAATCCAAGTCTGGCCAGACAATTTATCTCCTCATTTTCCACATCAATCAATCAATCACATCCTCTTACCATAGTGCGACGAAAGTGTGGCCACACTATTCGCCCACGAGACCGGCCGACTTGGAAGGACGGCTCTCGATCCCACCTGTGTACACAGCCTGATAGGGTTTGCGGCCCTACTCAGACCCGAATTCGTTTATCATAGCCCTATAGCCTAATGGAGCGAACTCACAAACTAGGCATCAAGCACAATCTCAACATAGCCCTATAGCCTAACGGAGCAAGCTCAAACGAACTAGGCATCAGGCAAAAATCTCAACATCAAAACAATCACGGCATGAAATAACACTTTAAACCACCCTTATAACACCACATCATATTTTCGGAAAAATAAAGAGGTTTGAAAAGAAAGCCCACCTCGATCGCTTAGCAAATTCACAACCCAACTTATAGCAACTCACGATCCTCGAGTTCACGAGTACACAACACCCTTATCAAATGACAACACAAGTCAGCCTTCCACATCAACATTTTACTATGCATGTCCTATCGTTTTCTCTCTCATCGTTTTTCTCACATTCCCCAACCCAACATACGTCAAAAGGGTGTAAAGACACACGTAACACATTCCAACTTATCACAAGTGATTTCAACATTTAAACACGTTCCTTGGACATACATGCATTATATAATACTTTGAAACTTGAAACTATGTGTCATTGTAATAAGGCAGAAAACTGGCAGAACTGCGCGACCGTTTTGTAAAAATCACTATAAATTCACCCGACCTCATATGAAGCTAAATTTTGGTCACAATACAGAGGGCACATTCAAGTTCATCCACGAAGATTTTCACACCGAAATCACGTCATTATTCAGTCATATCACATATTAAACTCTCTGGTCGGAACATACAATTTCTGACAGCTCTGCGCAGTTTATTTGAAAAATTTACCATAAATTCATCCAATGCCCAAAAAGGCTGAACATTTAACACGACTCAGAAGACACTTCAAATTTTCATCTAGTTCAAGAATCACATCAATCGGAGGTCATTTGGTCAGTCAAACAGAAAACGAAACATTCTTGGCGAGAACACGAGTTTCTGGCAGATTTGCGCAGTCAACTTCAAATAATTATTAAAAATTCATTTTTTGATAAAAAGGGCTGAAATTCACACGAGACACAGGTAACACCTTGAAGTTTAATCAGTAAAATTTTCATATCAAAATTAGGCTGGTTGATAGGTCAATTACTCATCAGAAGCTACTGGTCGAACATCACAGATAACAGATACACAATTTCTAAATTAGGGTTTCCTTCTCAATCATCCAAACACCAATTCCCATGCTTATAACACACAATCATGCTTGATAAGACTCTCTTAATCATGTTTGCACATAAACTTACATCATTCACCAAAGATTCCAATCAAGCTTCACACAATTCAATTGAAACGCATATTTATCAAGGTTTTCAAGCAAACTCACTTTCCCTCCCCGATTAAACTTGCGATCTACGATTCCTACACCCACTACAAGCATGTAGGATTCAAGAACATGGTTCAAATGAAAAGAATGAGGAAAAGTGAAGCCAATATACCTTCTTTGACAAAACGAATCGGTAGAACCAAGAAACGAGGTGATTCGTCGGAGATTCTTGAAAATAAACTTCAATGGATGCAAGAAACAATGGTGGAAGAAGTTTTTTTGGAGAGAATGTGGAGAGGGAGGAGGGAGGCACGAAAATTGAGGGAGAATGGGGGCTAGGGTTTAGTTTAGGTGTTTTTATAGGATTAGGGTTAGGTTTAAAATCAATTAATTAATTAATTGTGGGGAAAAATACAATTAAATAAATCCCACAATTAAAAGAATAAAATAAGCATGTGGGAAAGGGAGGAATTTTTGAAAATTCCATGTAGGAATAGCAAGGAATTTATTTGGTATTTACTTGGAGAGAATATATTCACAACTTAGGAAATAAAAGTGAATATTTCATAAACAAGGGAACAAAATAAATTAAATCTCCAAGTATGAAAATAATGGTGGGGGCCGAAAATTTCCATAAGGAATTTGCATAAGGAAATTATTTAAATCCCCAATTAAAAGAATAGGATTTAAATTAGGCAATTTATTTATAGGAAAAAAGGCTCCCATAAAATAGGCAACAATTAATTAAATTCCCACAATGAAAATATTGCATAGGGGGCGTGTGATATGGGAGTAAAGTAGGAGAAAAAAAATATTCACATCCCCAATTAATTAGACATAGGAATTTATTTGAATAAAAAGGGATTCCACAAATTAGGAAACAAATAAAATATCCTCCAAAATTTAGTGGAGGGGCCGAAAATTGCTAACCAAGGAATGTCCCAACTCTCTATTTATTTTAGGTGAAGAAATAAATTATAACATGATTTAATTGGATTAAATTCAAAGGAAGAGAGTCAATAAAGCACCAATTAAATCAAATGAAAATAATTCTTTCTCCTATAGGAGATTTTCAAAAACTCCCAAGGAAAATAAAAATGGAGTTCGAATTCCATGTAGTACCATTTAGGGTCATTTGGTTTGGATTTAATTTGGATAAGTATCCCAAGACAATTAATTAAATCCAAGAAATGAAATACTATTTCAATAATTAGGAAGGGCCGAAAATTCCAATGAATTGGCTCGAAAAAAATAAATGCATGATCCTATTAATTATTTCCCCAGATTGGAAAATATAAAACATCAAGCTCATCATTCCACATTAACCACGAAAATTTATTTCACGCAAAACACTTAATCACATAGAAACGAAAGTTTCATAATTCCAAGAATCCAAAATTCGAATAACATATAAGAAGAGTCACAAAAATTTGGGATGTTACAAGTATTGAAGATCATCGTGGAGAAGGCGCGGCGCGAGCAATCGAAGATTCTTTGGATAATCAAATCGGTAACTCTAAACCGTAGAATTCATGTTTTAGGATTTATATTCTTTAAGCATGAATTATTTGCGTTCTAGCATGCAATTCTGTGTTAACATGTGAATAGATTAATCCCATAATCTGTCAAATAGATCATATGTCTGATTTATTTGTTTTGTACAAGTCTTCCGCTGTGCAAGGGGCTCCAAACCCCAACACATGTGACGTAGATAGATTGTGGCATTCTCTTTCGCCATGAGAAAACCACAAATTTTCATCAACTAATATGAGGTGGTGATTCACCTACTTCGTCATTTCTACCAAGCCATTTCCGCTTCTACTCCAGTCTCCGGCTTTGAGCGCAAGGCAATTTCAACAATGGAAATATTGATATTAATATGGAAAACGATGTGCTTTGATTTGTTTTCAATCTGCTTTGATCTGTTAGAACACAATCTTTCTCTATTTTGTTCTTCTCTTTGTTGTATCGTTGTGTGTCACGACCGCCCTTACTAAGGATAGTAAAGACGGGGAAATCGTGAGTATGGGGAAACGATAAAGAACAACATTTAATATGAAAACTCAATTAACTTCAAGAGAAAGTGTTTTAGTCTACAAAATGGTTAAGCAGCGGATAAATATCTCAAAGTACTTAGTGTCATAAAACTGTATAGAGTAATGCGGAAGACAGAAAAAAATAGTTTCAAATAAGGCAGCGGAAAACAAGTATCAAAGGAGAGTCATAGGATGACGCCCATGTATGAAGACACGACGCATCCGGGAATTCCTAAAGCTCGACTCAACATCCGCCGCAACATCCCGCTCAACCTGCACATAGAGAAAACATATGCAGGGCTGAGTACTTGGTATACTCAGTGGGCTCATGCCGAAAACATTTTATAACAGTTATGTCATCCATACCACAGTGAACTCGAGTTTTACATTTAAATAAGAAATATCATCGAGTATCACAAAAATAGTTTCATAGTCTGGCCAGACAATCAATCTCCCCACTTTCTCAACAACCCCACAATCACATCATCTTTCCACAGTGCGACCAAGGTGTGGCCACACTATTCGCCCACAAGTGTACACAACCTGATAGGGTTTGCGGCCCTTCTCAGACCCGAATTCATTTCACACATAGCACTATAGCCTAACGGAGCAAGCTCAAACGAACTAGGCATCAGACAACAATCTCAACATCAAAACAACCATGGCATGACCTAACACTTTAAACCACCCTTATAACTCCAATATCACAATTTTGAAATGTAAAAGGAGTTTAGTAAACGAAAGCCCACCTCACTTGCTTATACACAATTCACAACTTTATTTCAGCCCTTGCTCTTTGTACCCACATACGCACAACAATCCTTGTCAACACCATAACACAATCAGTCTTTCCATCAATACATTTGTCATGCATGCCCTATCGTTCCTTCCATCGTTTTCTTATATTGCCCATCCCAACGTTCATCAATTTAAACGAAACGAACACTCAAGCATACCTCAACGTGCAACACATAACCACAACATAGGATACGTTCCTTATTTATATATGTATCATGTAATTCACTCAATCTTGTCAACAAAGTTCATTTCAACAAAACTAGAATCTGGCAGAACAGCGCAGTCCTTTTGTAAAAATCATTAAAACTCCATCCGACCTCATATGACCCTAAATTTTGGTCACCACACAGTAGACACATCAAGGTTTATCTAGTTAAAATTTCACACTAAAATCACACCTTTAGGTCGGTCAAATAAAAAATGAAACTCACTGGACGAGAACAAAAATTTTGGCAGGACTGCGCAGTTCAATTGAAAAATTCGTTAAAAATTCATCTTTCATCAATTGAAGCTGAACTTTTGACCCAAAAAAGGAGACACCTAAAACTTAACTCAGTTAAAAATTTGTGCCAACATAAGATCCTTTGGTCCGTCAAACACTCGTCGGAACCTAATGTCCGAACACCACAGTTTTCATGCTCAACATTTACAAACTAGGGTTTGTCTATCATTCATCCACACATACCTATTCATACTTTCAACACATTTTCATGCTTCAAAAATGACCACACAACCATGTCCTCATATTTACACATAGCATTCACCAATGAATCATCCACAAACTCACACACACACATACATACACGCACATACACATACTTTCTCATGCAAACATCCTTCCCAACTGATTAATTTTTAGGTCTACGATTTCTACACTCACTATATGCATGAGGGGATCAAGACACATGGATTCAATGGTAAGAATGAGAAAGATGATTCAAGTATACCTTTCTCTTGCAAAACCAATTGGTAGGAATGACGAATGATGCGATTCTTCGATGAATCTTGAGTTTCCAACTCCAAAATGATGCAAGAACAAGGAATTGGTGAAGGATTTGTGGAGAGGGTGAAGAGAGGGAGGGAGGCGTGTGGGAGAGAGGGAGAGGGAGGAAAAAAGTGTGAGTGGGGGCTAGGGTTAGGGTTTCTCCCTTTTTATATTCTGGGATTAATCCCACACTTAAATAAATTAATTATAATTGTGGATGAATAAAATAGAGGTCAATGAATAAATCCCATAATTTAAAAGAAAGTTGGCGTGTAGAAAAGGGGGAGGGGTTCTCGAAATTTGCCATTTAATTAGCAAGGGAATTGATTTGGTATTTACTTGGAGAGAAATATATTCACAAATTAGGTAAAACGATATTGGGTATTTCATAAATAAGGTAACGAGATAATTTAAAAATCTCCAAGTATGGAACAAGGGGGGGTGTACTTTTGGGAGTAACAAGGATATTATTTAAATCCTCCAATAAAATAGGAATATGATGTAAATTTGGTAATTTTTTGTAGAAAAAGACCCGCACAAAATAGGTAACAAATAAATTAATTCCCCAAGGAAATTTATAGGTATATGGGGCGAAAATTATAGGCCTTAAAGAAGGAAATAGTCAAATCTTAATTAAAATAGGATATGGAGGGATTTGACAAAATATGGTTAGATTTAATTGGATTTTAAATGCAAGAAGGAAATTAAACAAGGTACCAATTAAATCTACAAAAATAATTCATCCTCCTAATTAATAGGGGATTTTCAAAAATTTCCAAGGAATAGGCTAAGGGTTGAAAATCATGTAGAATAAATCAGGGATAATTTGGTTTGGATTTAATTTGGATAAATATCCCAAAACAATTAATTAAATTCAAAAAAGAAAATATTAATTCCAATAATTTAAAGGGGCCGAAAATTCTAAATAAAATGGCTAGAACAAAATGGATGATCCCATTTAATTAATTTCCCACATTGGAAAATATAGTACATTATTCTACATAACTCACAACAATTAAAACTCACATCGTTAACTCAAACACATAGAAATTAAATTCCATGAATGAAATTCCAAATCGACAACCACATTAAAGAAAACAAAAGTCGCAATTTTCGGGGTGCTACATCCTTCCCTTCTTAACAGAAATTTCATCCCAAAATTTGGTCGTCTCACATAAACAATTCGGGGTACTTCACTTTCATCCTATCTTCTAACTCCCACGTGGCTTCCTCGGGACCATGGTGTTTCCACAACACTTTCACGGATGCTATGACTTGTTTTGCAACTCTTGCACCTTTCGATCTAGGATCGCTTCGGGTCTCTCCTCGTAGCTCATGTCGGGGATCAGGACCACTTCTTCTTGATGAATCACATGCTTGGGATCAAACACGTACTTGCGTAACTGCGACACATGGAACACGTTGTGCACATTCCCAAAACTAAGAGGTAACGCCAAGCGGTACGCTACAGGACCTACTTCATCAACGATCTCGTACGGTCCTACAAAACGCGGTTTCAATTTTCCCTTCACTCCAAACCACACAACTCCTCTCGTCGGGGATACTTTCAAGAAGACTTAGTCACCAACACCGAATTTGATTTCCGTTCGGCGCACGTCGGCATACGACTTCTGTCTATCTTGAGCTTCTTTGATCCTCGCACGGATTTGATGTACAATTTCAGTCATCTCCTTGATAGCGTCGGGTCCTAACATCCTTCTTTCACCAACCTCGTCCCAGTAGAGTGGGGACCGACACTTCCTACCATACAGGGCTTCATACGGCGCCATGTCGATCGTCACTTGATAGCTATTGTTGTAGGCAAATTCAACCAATGGCAGAACAATTTCCCAACCTTCTCCGCGGTCTAGGACAACTGCTCGTAGCATATCTTCAAGTGTTTGAATCGTTCTCTTCGACTGCCCGTCAGATTACGGGTGATAAGTAGTGCTACAGTTCAATTTCGTGCCTAGCTCCCGTTGCAAACTCATCCAAAATTTTGACGTGAACTTCGTATCGCGATCAGATACAATGGTCTTTGGCACACCATGCAAACGTACAATCTCACTCACGTAGAGCTTAGCTAACTTGTCCGATCCATAGGTGATTCTAATCAGTAAGAAGTGCGCGCTTTTAGTGAGTCGATCGATGATCACCCAAATCGCAGTGTTCCCTTTTTGGGACTTTGGTAAGCTCGTCACGAAGTCCATGGCTATATGCTCCCACTTCCATTCGGGAATCTCGAGTGGTTGCAATTTCCCATATGGCCGTTGGTGTAAGGCCTTCACTTGTTGACAAGCTAGACATCGCTCCACAAACGATGCTACGTCTCATTTCATTCCATTCCACCAAAAACATAGCTTCAAGTCTCGATACATCTTCGTGCTTCCAGGGTGAGCAGAGTAAGGCGTGTCATGTGCCTCACTCAAAATCTCATCTTTAAGCGTCTCATCGTTTGGCACACACAAACGTCCACGAACGTCAAAGCATTATCCGCCTCCTTACGAAAGTGGTCATGTTTCTCGGTTCTCACCTTCGCACGTGTCTCTTCCAACTTTTCATCTCGTCGTTGAGCTTCTATAATCTTGGTTCTTAAGTCTGGCTCAATCACTAGCGTCGCTATTCTTCCTCCTACTGTCTCGGGCGCTTTCACTATCTCCAATTGCATCCTATCGAACTCGCGGATCAATGCTTCCTCTTGAGTTAGAAAAGAAGCCAGTTGCCGTTGGTTCTTCCCACTCAAAGCATCGGCTACCACGTTCGCCTTGCCCGGGTGATAGTGAATACCGCAATCATAATCCTTCACGATCTCTAGCCAACGTCGTTGTCGCATGTTCAACTCTTTCTGCTCGAAGAAGTACTTGAGATGATGTCTCCAAATCTTTAGTGGTCATGTTTCTCGGTTCTCACCTTCACATCTCACTCCATAGAGATGATGTCTCCAAATCTTTAGTGCGTCCACTACTGCTGCTAGCTCTAAATCATGAGTCGGAAAGTTCAGCTCATCCGGCCTTAATTGCCGGGAAGCATATGCTATCACCTTCCCATCTTGCATCAACACGCATCCTAGTCCCACTTTCGATGCGTCAGTATAGACGGCGAAGTCCTTGTCGGGTTCTGGTACCGCTAGGACAGGTGCTGTAGTCAATTTCTCCTTCAACAGTTGAAAACTCGTCTCGCATTCCGGCGTCCAAACTACCTTGATTCCTTTATTCAACAGTTGTGTTATCGGTCTCGCGATCTTAGAGAATCCCTCGATGAAACGTCGGTAGTATCCCGCCAATCCTAAGAAACTACCGATTTCACTCCGCGTTTTCGGTGACTTCCAATTTTGCACAGCCTCGACCTTTGCTGGGTCCACTTGAATTCCATTAGCCGTCACGATATGACCAAGAAAGTTCACTCTATTCAACCAGAACTCACACTTACTAAACTTGGCATATAACTTTTTCTTCCGCAACGTCTCCAACACCGTTTGCAGGTGTCATCCATTCTCCTCCTCGTTCTTCGAGTATACCAACACATCGTCGATGAAGACTAACACAAACTTATCGAGATACTCGTAGAAAACTCAGTTCATCAAGTCCATGAAAACTGTCGGGGCGTTAGTCAGTCCAAATGGCATCACGACAAACTCATATTGGCCATAACGAGTGCGAAAAGCAGTCTTAGGCACATCCTCTAGTCGGACCTTTAGTTGATGATATCCCGACCACAAGTCCATCTTTGAAAATACACCAGCTCCTCGAGGTTGGTCAAATAAATCATCGATCCTTGGCAGTGGGTACTTATTCTTCAAGGTCAACTTGTTGAGCTCACGATAGGCGATGCACATCCTCATCGTTCCATCCTTTTTCTTCACGAACAACACAGGCGCTCCCCACGGTGACACACTAGGTCGAATGAATCCCAAATCTAGCAGTTCTTGCAACTGAATCTTCAATTCAGCCAAATCCTTAGGGGCCATTCGGTAAGGTGCTTTCGATACTGGCGCAGATCCAGGTTCCAAATCAATGGTAAACTCCACTTGCCTGTCAAGCAGCGGTCTAGACAAAGTTTCAGGAAATACGTCGGGAAAGTCTCGTACTACGGCCACGTCTTCCACCTTCAAGTCCTTCTCCACCTCTCCATTTAAGTACACAAGATACGTCGGATGCCCTTTTCTGATCATCGTGGTTGCTTGCAATGCAGAGATTATGGAGGTTTGTCGGTTCATGGAAATCTTGTACAAGATAGTCGGCTCGTCGCCAGGGGCATGGAAAGAAATCTGTCTCTCTTTGCAGTGGATCGTCGCGTGATTCTCGTTAAGCCAATCCATCCTTAAAATTACGTCAACGTTCTCCAAAGGCATAACGTGCAAAAGTCGAGCTACTACTCCTAACTCTCCTAACACAAACACTACGTTCGAGCAAGTTTGCGAAATATCAATCAGACCTCCAACAGGTGAAGACACACTCAAACCCAAATCACGTTTAGCAGTAGAGAGTTCTAAGGCATTCACTCATGACATCGAAATAAAAGAGTGTGAAGTACCCGTATCAAACAGCACGATATTAGGTAGTTGCTGGAGCTTGCCCATACCTGCCAAGTTATCTTTGCCCTAGTTGGCTTGTTGCTCCTGCCCTTGATTTACTCTCAAAGCATATGCCTTTGCCTGTTGTGGGGCCACTTGTCGGATCGGTTGTGGTTGTTGTGGTTGCCTCTGTCCTTGTCCATTCCTCATTCCTCCTTTATCGTTCAGACACTCTCGAGACATGTGTCCATTTCCACCACAAGCGAAGCATCGGATGCCTCCAACTCTGCACTCCCCAACATGAAACTTGGAGCACCGGTTGCAATAAGATGCCCTCTGTTGATTTCCTCTCTGTTGTGGCACGACTTGTCAGCCATAGTTCTATGGGTGGCGGAGAGTGGAATGGTGTCGGTTGTTGTCAAAAGGGGCTCGGTTTCCTTCCCACTTCCTCTTGTCTCTATAGTTCGATTGTGGTGCGGGTGGTGTAGTATTTGCCACCCTCTCGTTCTTAGGCAGTGCCTCTTCCACATCTAAGGCGCAACTCAAAATCTCGGGGTAAGAAATTCCTTGGCGGCTGGCCACGACTACTCTTATCTCGATTCTAAGGCCAGAGCGAAACTTCGCTGCCATCTTCTCATCGGTGTCCACCAACTCGGGTGCATATCAGGTCATCTCACTAAGTGGACGGTCATACTCTGTCACCGTCATGTTTCCCTGTTTCAAGGTGTGGAACTCTACTGTCTTGGCTCGTCTGTAGCTCATTGGGACGTACTTATTATACACCTCCTCCTTGAACTCGTCTCATGTCAACGCCTCTCGGCGGGCAGGGTCCATTGTCCTTCGCCTAGTTTCCCACCAATGATCAGCAGGCCCAGTCAATTGATAAGTCACGCATGCCAGACGCTCCTTATCAGTGCACACCATAAACTAAAAAATACGCTCGATGTCGCGTATCCAGGCCTCTACCTTTTGTGGCTCTCCCAACCCATCAAACTTTGGGTTTTTCCTTTCAGAAGGTCTTGATGTATTCCTTATGTTGAGGTTGCGGTAGGGGTGGTGGTGGAGGCGGGGGTTGATTCCCAACACTTCCCTCGGACCGTTCCTCTTCATTTCCCCCTACTCGTGGGCCACGTCTACGTCTCGGTGGCATCTTGATCTGCCAAGTTAGCATCGTAGTTAGTATTCATTGTTATCAAAACAAGGATTCCTTGCATTCAGTCACGTGTACGAAACGATAAACCACAAGTGCGCGAAGTCAAACAAAACGTGGAACTTTTATAGAAGCTTGGAAAGGGAAACAAAACAATCGTTATTTTCTTTCTCTTTGGGGTCCTCTTCTTCTTCCGAGTCCTCTTCTTCTTACGGGTCCTCCTCTTCGTGATACTCGTTAAGCAAACGGAGGTCTTCGTCATCCTCCATGGCATCCCATACGTAATCATCCTCGATGCCCCGAACCATTCCTACTCGAGCTCCGGCTTCACCTCTTGTCACGGGTCCAACCTTGACCATGTGTTTATCCTCCCATACTATCTCGTCTTCCTCCTCTTCCGCCGACGGTGGTAGCTCAAAAAGGGAATCGACTAGAGCACACTTCACGGCCTTCAGAAAGCCGTTGATATCACCGTCCATCTCGTTACTTCGCTATTCGTACCAAGTGAAACGACTGGTTGTCGCTTCCATCCATTCCTTCCAACTCTCGGGCATTAACCCAACTAGCCTTCGTATGCCACCATAAGCCGTCTCATAGTGCCCTTGGATCTCTTTCCACAGGGTTTCGAAACGGGCGACAAACTCTCCCAGGGCTTTTCCTTCCTCTCTGTGGTAGCGGTGGTACTCGTTTCATGCTTGTCGCATGTTGACATTATATTGAGCGCTCTTGCGTGCGGTTTGTTTTGTTCGTACCATCTACGCGAAGACGATGATTTTCCTTAGAACACGAAGATTCCTCAAACTACATTTTAACTCGTTGTTTGTGATAGGTCTAAAGCTTTCCACGTATCACTAAATTCGAGATCATCTTAAGGCTTTCTATGTTCACATGCTTACGTCGCAACACTTTCACACACATAACACATACTTAGGACATCATGTCATTCGTGCTCATGTTCCACATAATCATACCATCACATTATTATATTCACACATAACTTTCATACACATGCATACTCTTGCCAAACATCCTTATCATCACATCATCGATTTCACATTCTTTCAACAATTTTAAACATACCTCACTTTCTTTTGGTTGAGCGTGATGCTTCGGATATTGAGCCTTCGTGACACTTCTAGACTAGGGGTACTAATCTAGACTTAAGCTGAAAGAAGACTCTCGGACCAGAGCGAAAGAACGAAGCTGTGATACCACTCTGTCACGACCGCCCTTACTAACGATAGTAAAGACGGGGAACTCGTGACTACGGGGAAACGATAAAGAACAACATTTAATATGAAAACTCAATTAACTTCAAGCGAATGTGTTTTAGTCTACAAAATGGTTAAGCAGCGGATAAATGTCTCAAAGTACTTAGTGGCATAAAACTGTATAGAGTAATGCGGAAGACAGAAAACAAATAGTTTCAAATAAGGCAGCGGAAAACAAGTATCAAAGGAGAGTCATAGGATGACGCCCATGTATGAAGACACGACGCATCCGGGAATTCCTAAAGCTTGACTCGACATCCGCCGCAACATCCCACTCAACCTGCATATAGAGAAAACATATGCAGGACTGAGTACTTGGTATACTCAGTGGGCTCATGCCGAAAATATTTTATAACAGTTATGTCATCCATACCACAGTGAACTCGAGTTTTACATTTAAATAAGAAATATCATCGAGTATCACAAAAACAGTTTCATAGTCTGGCCAGACAATCAATCTTCCCACTTTCTCAACAATCCAACAATCACATCATCTTTCCACAGTGCGACCAAAGTGTGGCTGATAGATGCAGGTTTGTGCAGGTGTCGTGTAAAGCAAAGGATGTATCCTACTGATCAGGATAGAAACCCTAGCTAAGCCTGAACATGGCTATCAAAGAAATTCCTCAACCCACTTCTACTGACTTGTATAGTGGATGTAAGGGTCGAATCCCACAGAGATGAATGCGCTTTGGAAATTGTGGTGATATTCTTGAAAGGTTGGTTAGCTACCACGCTTGGGTTGAGATTCTATCGAGACAAGAATTAAAGATGGTACTCTACTGACTAGGAGGGGTGAAAGATGATCGACATGTAGCTGGGTACGTGAGAGTATGTCACGACCGCCCATACTAGGGTTACTACAAACGTGGTGATCGTGATACAACATGCAAGGATAGTGTTTTATTTGAAAACTTAATTAACTTAAAAGAATGAAAAACATATTGGTTTAAAGAAGTTTAAAGTTATAACTTTTCTATTAAATAAAAACGACTCATAATAAATATCTTTAAAAGAAAGCAACGGAGAAAATTAATTATTAAAAACCCAATCAACTTCTAAGAAAAATATTTAATTTAATTTTCGGAAAACACCATTTTCAAATAACGACGTAAATACTTGTTTGCAACCTAACACCACCATACATGTTCAAACACAAAATATAAAGAGAAGGTTAAGGTTTTGAGACATAGTTCAAAGTATAGCAGCGGAAAGATAAGGTTTAAGGAGAGTCAAGGATAACGCCTATGTACGAATACACAACGCATCCTAGATACTTAAGCCATCTCAACATCCACCGCAACATCCCGCTAAACCTGCACATAAGAAAAATAATATGCAGGGCTGAGTACTTGTTATACTCAATGGGCTCATGCCGAAAACATTTTAATAAGTTATGTCATCCATACCAGTGATCTCGAGTTTTATATAGTAACAAATATCACGAGAAACACAAAAATTCAAGTCTGGCCAGACAAATTTATCTCCCCATTTTCCACATCAATCCATCAATCACAATCACAGTGCGACGAAAGTGTGGCCACACTATTCGCCCACGAGACCGGCCGACTAGCAAGGACGGCTCACGATCCCACCAGTGTACACAGCCTGATAGGGTTTGCGGCCCTACTCAGACCCGAATTCGTTTCACAATACAGCCATATAGCCTAACGGAGTAAACTCATACGAACTAGGCATCAGGCACAAAATCTCATAATAAAAACAACATGGCTTGACATAACAGTTAAACCACCCTTATAACGCCACATAGCATTTTCGGAAAAGTAAAGAGGTTTGAAAAGAAAGCCCACCTCGTTCGTTTAACAATTCACAACCCAACTTATGGCAACTCTCGTTCCCCGAGTTCACGAATACACAATCACCCTTGTAAATGACAACACAAGTCAGCCTTCCACCAAAAACACATTACTATGCATGTCCTATCGTTTCTCTCTCATTGTCTTTCTCAATTACCCAACCCCAACATATGTCACAAAGATGGAAAGACACACCGTAATATATTTCAACTTATCTCACGTGATCACATCATTCAACACGTTCCTTGGACATACATGCATCATATAATACTTCCAAACTTGAAAATAAGATTTATTTTAACAAGGCAGAAAACTGGCAGAATTGTGCGACCGTTTTGTAAAAGTCACTACAAATTCACCCGACCTCATACGAAGCTAAATTTTGGTCACAACACAGAAGACACATTCAAGTTCATCCATACAAATTTTCACACAGAAATCACGTCATTTAGTCAGCCATATCAAATACTAAACTCTCTGGTCGGAACATAAAATTTCTGACAGCACTGCGCAGCTCATTTGAAAAATTCACCATAAATTTATCCAATACCCAAAAAGGCTAAAAGTTTTACACGACTCAGAAGACACTTCAAATTTTCATATAGTTCAAGAATCACATCAATCGGAGGTCATTTGGACAGTCAAACAGAAAACGAAACATTCCTGGCGAGAACACGAGTTTCTGGCAGATTTGCGCAGTCAACTTCAAATATTTATTAAAAATTCATTTTTCGATAAAAAAGGCTGAAATTCACACGAGACATAGGGAACACCGTGAAGTTTACTCAGTAAAATTTCATGTCAAAATTCGTTCGTTTGATGGGTCAATTACAGATCATAAGTTACTGGTCGTGCACCACAGATTTCAGATTCATAGTTCGAACATAGGGTTTTCATCTTCCATCAAACAAACACCGATTTTTCATGCTCGAAAACACATAATCATGCTTACAAGGTTCTCATACACATATTTGCACATAAACTCACATCATTCACCAATATTCCAATCCAACATCACATGATTTAAATCAAAAACACATAACCATCCAAGTTCTTACGACAACACACTTTCCCCCCGATAAATCTTGCGATCTATTAATCCTACACCCTCTACATGCATGTAGGACTCAAGAACATGGTTCAAACGAAAAGGATGGGGAAAAGTGAGAGAATGGAGGCCAGGGTTTGTTTAAGTGGTAAATAAATTCTAGGTTTAGGTCCATGAGTAAATTAAATAAATAAATTGTGGAGAATTAAAATATAGGCTAATGAATAAAAATTCCACAATTATAAGGAGCATGATTTTCGAAAATTATGGCTGCAAATTAACAAGGGATTATTTGATATTTACTTGGAGAGAAATAAATCCACAATTTAGGAAATAAGGAAAATGAATATACCATAAACAAGGGAACAAAATAAATTAAATCTCCAAGTAGGAAACATGGGGTAGGGGCCGAAAATTTGAGGGGGAATGCACAAGGAAATTATTTAAATCCTCAATTAAATAGAACATGATTTAAATTTGGTAATTTCTTTTATGGGAAAAAGCTCCCATAAAATAGGTAACAAATAATTAAATTCCCACAAGGAAAAAATTAAGGCATAGGGAGCGTGTGGGATGGAGACATAAATAGAAGGACAATATTTCACATCCCCAATTAATTAGACATAGGTATTTATTTGAATAAAAAGGAATTCCACAACAATAGGAAACAAATACAATTTCTCCACAAATAGGGAAGGGGCGAAAATTTGGCTTTAATTGCCACAAGGAAA
The DNA here is from genome assembly GCF_004379255.2 of Salvia splendens. NCBI lineage: Eukaryota > Viridiplantae > Streptophyta > Magnoliopsida > Lamiales > Lamiaceae > Salvia > Salvia splendens. Next base: position 12,964,849 of record NC_056048.1, on the reverse strand, counting down.
TATTTCAAATATCAATTCAATTAGAATGAGGAAGTAAAATGTGGCATGATTTAATTGGATTTGAAATAAAAGAAGGGAATCAATAAGGCATCAATTAAATCAAAGAAAAATAATTCATCCTCCTATTAAATAGGGGATTTTTCGAAACTCCCAAAAAAATAGCTAGAGTTCGAATTTCATGTAGCATAAATTAGGGATATTTTGGTTTGGATTTAATTTGGATAAATATCCCAAATTAATTAAATCCAAGAAGATAATATTAATTCCAATAATTGGGAAGAGGCCGAAGATATCCCATTAAATTGGCTAGAATACAATGCATGATCTCACTTAATTAATTTCCTCACATTGGAACATATAACAAATAGACAATACTTCATTCCACATCACTCATAACAATTATTTCATATAATCAACTTAATCACATAGAAACAATTAATTTCATAAAAGGAAAATTTATTCGACACCCATATGAAAAAAAGTCACAAAATTTTTGGGATGTTGCATCCTTCCCCTCTTAACAGAAATTTCATCCCGAAATTTGATCGTCTCACAAAAACAATTCGGGGTACTTTTCTTTCATCTTATCTTCTAATTCCCACGTGGCTTCCTCGGAGCCATGGTGTTTCCACAACACTTCACGGAAGCTATCGCTTTGTTTCGTAACTCTTGCACCTTCCGATCTAGGATTGCTTCGGGTCTTTCCTCGTAACTCCTGTCGGGGGTTAGGATCACTTCCTCTTGATAAATCACATGCTTGGGGTCGAACACGTATTTGCGCAACTGCGACACATGGAACACGTTGTGCACGTTCCCAAAGCTGGGAGGTAACGCCAAACGATACGCTACAGGACCTAATTCATCGATAATCTCGTACGGTCCCACAAAACGCGGTTTCAGCTTGCCTTTCACTCCAAACCTCACAACTCCTCTCGTCGGGGATACCTTCAAGAACACCTTGTCACCAACGTCGAATTTGTTTTCCGTTCGGCGCACGTCAGCATACCACTTTTGTCTATCTTGAGCTTCCTTGATCCTTGCGCGGATTTGGTGCACAATTTCGGTCATTTCCTTTATAGCGTCGGGTCCTAACATCTTCCTCTCTCCAACTTCATCCCAATAAAGTGGGGATTGACACTTCCTGCCATACAAGGCTTCATACGGAGCCATATCGATCGTTGCTTGGTAGTTGTTGTTGTAGGCGAATTCAACCACTGGTAGAACAGTTTCCCAACTTTCCCCTCGATCTAGGACAACGGCTCGCAACATATCCTCAAGCGTCTGAATCATCCTCTCGGACTGCCCGTCCGATTGCGGGTGATAAGCAGTGCTGAAGTTCAATTGTGTTCCCAATTCTCGTTGCAAACTCATCCAAAACTTCGATGTGAACTTCGTATCACGGTCGGACACAATAGTCTTTGGCACTCCATGCAAACTCACAATCTCATTCACGTACAGCTTTGCTAACTTGTCCGCGCCATAAGTAATCTTAATCGGTAAGAAGTGCGTGCTTTTAGTAAGTCGATCGATGATCACCCAAATCGCGGTCCTCTGTGACTTTGGCAAACCCGTCACGAAATCCATAGCTAGATGCTCCCACTTCCATTCGGGAATTTCAAGCGGTTGTAACTTCCATATGGCCGTGGTGTAAGGCCTTCACTTGTTGGCGTGCTAGACATCGTTCATCATATGACGCTACGTCCCCTTTCATTTCATTCCACCAAAACCGTTGCTTCAAATCCCGATACATCTTCATGCTTCCGGGGTGTGCGGTGTAAGGCGTGTCGTGCGCTTCACTCAAAATCTCTTCTTTTAGCGTCTCGTCGCTCGGCACACACAATCGCCCATCGTACGTCAAGGCATTATCCACCTCCTCACGGTAATGATCAAGCTTCTCGGCTCTCTCCTTTGCACGTAATTCCTCCAACTTTCCATCACGTCGCTGAGCTTCTATGAGCTTGGTTCTCAAATCTGGCTCAATCACTATCGTCACCAACCTTGCACCTACTGTCTCGGGCGCTTCCACTATTTCCAAACTCATCTTGGCGAACTCGTGAATCAACGCTTCCTCTTGCATTAGGAAATAAGCCAGTTGAGGTTGGTTCTTCCTACTCAAGGCATCGGCGACCACGTTCACCTTGCCTGGATGATAGTTAATACCACAGTCATAGTCCTTCACGACCTCTAACCAACTTCGTTGTCACATGTTTAGCTCCTTCTGCTCGAAGAAATACTTGAGACTCTTGTGGTCCGTATAGATTTCGCATCACACTCCATAGAGATGGTGTCTCCAAATTTTCAGTGCGTGCACCACAGCTGCTAACTCCATATCGTGAGTCGGAAAATTCAATTCATTCGGTCTCAACTGTCGGGAAGCATACGCTATCACCTTCCCATCTTCCATTAACACACATCCTAGTCCTACTTTCGACGCGTCCTTATAGACAGCGAAGTCCTTGTCGGGTTCGGGTACTGCTAGGACTGGTGATGTAGTCAACTTCTCCTTCAATAGTTGGAAACTCGCCTCGCACTCTGGCGTCCAAACCACCTTAATTCCTTTATTTAGTAGTTGCGTCATCGGTCTCGCAATCTTAGAGAATCCTTCAATGAATCGTCGATAATATCCTGCCAATCCCAAGAAACTGCAGATTTCACTTGGCGTTTTCGGCGATTTCCAATTCTGCACGGCCTCGACCTTTGCTGGGTCTACTTGAATTCCCTTTGCCGTCACAATATGACCAAGAAAGTTCACTCTAGTCAACCAGAACTCACACTTACTGAACTTGGCATAAAGCTTCTCCTTTCGCAAAGTTTCCAACACTATTTGTAGATGTCATCTATGTTCTTCCTCGTTCTTCGAGTATACCAACACGTCGTCGATGAAGACTAACACAAACTTGTCAAGATACTCATGGAAAACTCGATTCATCAAGTCCATGAAAATGGCTGGGGCGTTGGTCCGCCCAAAAGGCATCACGACAAATTCATAATGGCCATAACGAGTGCGAAAAACAGTCTTAGGCACATCCTCTCGTCGGACCTTTAGTTGATGATACTCTGATCTCAAATCCATTTTCAAGAATACGCCCGCTCCTCGAAGTTGATCAAACAAATCATCAATCCTCGGCAGTGGGTACTTATTCTTCAAGGTCCTTCTTCTTAATGAACAAAACTGGCGCTCCCCACGGTGACACACTGGGTCGAATAAAACCCAAGTCTAACAGTTCTTGCAACTGTACCTTCAACTCGGCCAACTCCTTAGGGGCCATTCGGTATGGCGCCTTTGATACTAGCGCTGACCCAGGTTCCAAGTCAATGGCGAACTCCACTTGTCTGTCGGGCGGGGGTCCTGGCAAAGCTTCGGGAAACACATCGGGAAAATCTCGCACCACTGCCACGTCTTTCTACTTCAAATCCTTCTTTTCCTCCCCGTTCAAGTACACATGATACGCCAGACGCCCTTTGTTAACATCGTGGTTGCTTGCAATGCAGAGATTATGGAGGTTCGTCGGTTCATGGTGATCCCATATAAGATGTTTGGCTCTTTGCCAGGGTCTTGAAAAGAAATCTGCCTCCCTTCACAGTGAATCGTCGCTTGGTTCTCGGCAAGCCAATCCATTCCCAAAATTATGTCAACGCTCTCCAAGGCATGACGTGTAAAAGTCGAGCTACTACTCTTAACTCTCCTAACACAAACTTTAGTCAAACAGTCTTAACTTGGATATGAACCGATTTCGAATTGTAACAATTGGTTATGATCATCCCCACGGAGCATGAAACAACATAAGATTGGTCATGAATATGGGATGAAATCAAATAAATGTCAATTCTCATAGTTGGCTACCAAAAAGATAATTCAGTTGTCCGACCAAATTTGAAAAGTCCACGCATCAATGGATAATGACTTAAAGGGTTGAGGGAAAAGAAATGATCAGTTGCATGAGGATTGAGAAATGTAGGCATTTGTCACAAGGCGGTACTGATCATGGTTCAACGAAAATCATAATATGGATTGATAGAATAACATCAATGGGTTCATAAGTTTGTGAAGGCACCAAAGTCAAAGGGGCTTGTTGAAAAAAAAATCAAGTGGATTAAGTTTGTTAATGCAAAGTATAAAATATAGGCCTTAACTTCGTTTTGTAGAAAGGAAGGTTCTATTATGAAAAGGATACATATAGTGGAACTAAACCAAAAAAGAATTTCACTCTGTAAGAAAAAAAACTTGACACAGACATGGTTACAAAATGAAAAGCTGAACAAAAGTTCAAGGAAGAATATCCCATAGAAAAAAAATGTCTGCGAAACGTGATTATATTGAAGGACATAATTGCAAGCAGCTTTAGGAATGAAGTTCAATAGCAATTGCTCACAAAGTCAAAATATTGTGCGTATAAATAATAAGTCATAGAAGACTACAATCAATCCAAGTGTCCAAAGTTATGAAGGCAACACCACCTTCCAAGAACTGAAAGTGAGTTAAGACTCAATGGAGGAAAAGAAATAATATGCATCACTTGCAAGGGGTGAACGAAACAAGTTGTCAAGTAGACAAGGGTCCACGGTTATTTGAAAGGTCCTGCAAAATTACTTCTTAGAATCCAAGTAAGAGCTGTTGATTAAAATAGTTTGTTGTAGCTATTAAAGTCGCACTCCCTCGTTCATCTTTCGCAAGCTAAGACTAGTAACATCGCTCTAAGAACCGTGGATTCCACGCTGGGATTCTTAGTGTCATCGCCACTAATAATGATAGTCGGAATCCTCATCTTCATAAAATTCTTTGCATGTCATAATGACTATCCTCGTAGGACATTGTTATCATCCTCGTGCTCCTTAGCAGGGTATGAAGATCATCTCCATCGTGTTGTCACTTACGCAAGATTACACTATACTAATTTAATCGCGAGTATGATCGCTCGCCGTTGCATGAAAATATCACTTAGCTTCAGCTCTTCTTGTCTCGCACCTTGACTTAAGGGTTTGCCTCAACTTTCATATTCTCGTACATTTCATTGCTCAGAGAAGCAATAGTTAAGTTTTCAACTTAGAACTACGATTCACGCGGTCAACTAGGCTTATATTTTAGGTACTCTAAGTTCACAACACAATTCATCATCTCATAGATCATCATCTACCACAATTTACGTAATTCATACCTCAAGATAAACACACCACATTTTCACATCTCATAGCAAAACACTTTCGAACTTTACAACTATATTCAAAACTTTTGAAACAAAATTTCTTTACACTTTCACACTTTCCAAAAAAAAATTCCACATCTCACTTTTAAAATAAAAGTTTTGACTCAACTAAAACGTACTTTCGCATCAACTTTCATCATCCGTATAAAACACTCAATAGAATAACATATCATACTTCGCACCTCATAACATACATAACATCACACTTCCATAGCTCAATTTTCCAAACGAAAAAGTCATTTCTCTTTTTTTTTAAACTTTTTTTTTTTCGAAACTCAATTTTTTTTTCTTTTGGGCAATTCATACTCACAACATTTTCCATTGATCAATTAATTTTCCTGAAAGAAAGAACTAACATGTTTTCATTTAAAGTTCAAAGATATTATTTTTTCAAAAATTCCAACAACTTTCCACAACATAAATATTTTTCCTAAATCATACTCCACTAGAACAACTAGTCATTAATATTGCAAAACAATCAACCTCGAAATCATTTTCCCATTTTTTTTTCCTACATGTCAAACACCATGCAAATCTTTCAAAACTCATAACGCATTTGCATTCCAGACAAAACACTCATGCACTTAGCATATATGTTTGAAACAACATTTTTAGTTACTCATCTTTTCTCATAAATTTCAACATTCTCAAAACAACTCATCAATTTCCATTTTTGATGTAAAACACTCCATTTTCCTATGTTCGCATGCTTACATCGTAGAACTTTCACACATAACACATATTTACGACATTATGTCACTCATGCTCATGTTTCACATAAGCATACCAGAACAATATCACATTCTTACATACAACACGTGTTTAGATCATCTTGACAATCATGCTCATACTCAACAAATTCATACTATCACAACATCGCACTCATATATATATCACGCGCTTAGATTATCATGGCAATCATGCTCATATTCCACATAATCATGTCATTATAATTCCTCTTCATGCATAACGTTCATTCACATGCATACACTTGCCAAACACCCTCATCATATCATCATCAATTACATGCATCGATCTCACATGCTTTCAACAACTTAAAATATACCTCACATTCTTTGGTTGAGCGCGATGCTTTGGATGTTGAGCCTTCGTTACACTTCTAGCCAATAAGGATTCACTAATCTAGACTTAAGACAAAAGAAGACTCTGGGACCAGAGCAAAACACTAAGCTCTGATACCACTCTGTCACGACCGCCCATACTAGGGTTACTACAAACGCGGCGATCGTGATACAACATGCAAGGATATCGTTTTATTTGAAAACTTAATTAACTTAAAAGAATGAAAAACATTTTGGTTTAAAGAAGTTTAAAGTTATAACTTTTCTATTAAATAAAAACGACTCATAATAAATATCTTTAAAGAAAGCAGCGGAGAAAATTAATTATTAAAAACCCAATCAACTTCTAAGAAAAACATTTAATTTAATTTACGAAAAACACCATTTTCAAATAACGACGTAAATACTTGTTTGCAACCTAACACCACCATACATGTTCAAACACAAAATATAAAGAGAAGGTTAAGGTTTTGAGACATAGTTCAAAGTATAGCAGCGGAAAGATAAGGTTTAAGGAGAGTCAAGGATAACTCCTATGTATGAAGACACAACGCATCCTAGATACTTAAGCCATCTCAACATCCACCGCAACATCCCGCTCAACCTGCACATAAGAAAAATAATATGCAGGGCTGAGTACTTGTTGTACTCAATGGGCTCATACCGAAAACATTTTAATAAGTTATGTCATCCATACCAGTGATCTCGAGTTTTATATAGTAAGAAATATCACGAGAAACACAAAAAATCAAGTCTGGCCAGACAAATTTATCTCCCCATTTTCCACATCAATCCATCTATCACAATCACAGTGCGACGAAAGTGTGGCCACACTATTCGCCCACGAGACCGGCCGACTAGCAAGGACGGCTCACGATCCCACCAGTGTACACAGCCTGATAGGGTTTGCGGCCCTACTCAGACCCGAATTCGTTTCACAACACAGCCATATAGCCTAACGGAGTAAACTCATACAAACTAGGCATCAGGCACAAAATCTCATAATAAAAACAACATGGCATGACATAATAGTTAAACCACCCTTATAACGCCACGTAGCATTTTCGGAAAAGTAAAGAGGTTTGAAAAGAAAGCCCACCTCGTTCGTTTAACAATTCACAACCCAACTTATGGCAACTCTCGTTCCCCGAGTTCACGAATACACAATCACCCTTGTAAATGACAACACAAGTCAGCCTTCCACCAAAAACACATTACTATGCATGTCCTATCGTTTCTCTCTCATCGTCTTTCTCAATTACCCAACCCCAACATACGTCACAAAGATGGAAAGACACACCGTAATATATTTCAACTTATCTCACGTGATCACATCATTCAACACGTTCCTTGGACATACATGAATCATATAATACTTCCAAACTTGAAAATAAGAGTTATTTTAACAAGGCAGAAAACTGGCTGAACTGTGCGACCGTTTTGTAAAAGTCACTCTAAATTCACCCGACCTCATATGAATCTAAATTTTGATCACAACACAGAAGACACATTCAAGTTCATCCATAAAAATTTTCACACTGAAATCACGTCATTTAGTCAGCCATATCAAATACTAAACTCTCTGGTCGGAACATAAAATTTGTGACAGCACTGCGCAGCTCATTTGAAAAATTCACCATAAATTTATCCAATGCCCAAAAAGGCTGAAAATTTTACACGACTCAGAAGACACTTCAAATTTTCATATAGGTTAAGAATCACATCAATCGGAGGTTATTTGGTCAGTCAAAAAGAAAACGAAATATTCCTGGTGAGAACACGAGTTTCTGGCAGATTTGCGCAGTCAACTTCAAATATTTATTAAATATTCATTTTTCGATAAAAAGGGCTGAAATGCACACGAGACACAGGAAACACCTTGAAGTTTACACAGTAAAAATTTCATGTCAAAATTCGTTCGTTTGATGGGTCAATTACAGATCATAAGTTACTGGTCATGCACCACAGATTTCAGATTCATAGTTCGAACATAGGGTTTTCATCTTCCATCAAACAAACACCGATTTTTCATGCTCGAAAACACATAATCATACTTACAAGGTTCTCATATACATATTTGCACATAAACTCACATCATTCACCAATATTCCAATCCAACATCACATGATTTAAATAAAAAACACATAACCATCCAAGTTCTTACGACAACACACTTTCCCCCCGATAAATCTTGCGATCTATTAATCCTACACCCTCTACATGCATGTAGGACTCAAGAACATGGTTCAAACGAAAAGGATGGGGAAAAGTGAGCAAATATACCTTCTTGGACAAAATAAATCGGTAGAAGCAAAGAACGAAGCGATCCGTCGGAGACTCTTGAAAAATACCTTCAATGGTTGCAAGAATAAGTTTGAATGGGAGATTTTTGGAGATGGGAGAGTGGGAGAAGAGGGAAGACGTGTGGGAGAGAATGAGGGAGAGGGGGTGGCGAAAATTTGAGAGAACGGAGGCTAGGGTTTGTTTAAGTGGTAAATATATTCTAGGTTTAGGTCCATGAGTAAATTAAATAAATAAATTGTGGAGAATTAAAATATAGGCTAATGAATAAAAATTTCACAATTATAAGGAGCATGATTTTCGAAAATTATGGCTGCAAATTAACAAGGGATTATTTGATATTTACTTGGAGAGAAATAAATCCACAATTTAGGAAATAAGGAAAATGAATATTCCATAAACAAGGGTACAAAATAAATTAAATCTCCAAGTAGGAAACATGGGGTAGGGGCCGAAAATTTGAGGGGGGATGCACAAGAAAATTATTTAAATCCTCAATTAAATAGAACAGGATTTAAATTTGGTAATTTCTTTTATGGGAAAAGGCTCCCATAAAATAGGTAACAAATAATTAAATTCTCACAAGGAAAAAATAAGGCATAGGGGGCGTGTGGTTTGGAGACAAAAATAGAAGGACAATATTTCACATCCCCAATTAATTAGACATAGGTATTTATTTGAATAAAAAGGAATTCCACAACAATAGGAAACAAATAAAATTTCTCCACAAATAGGGAAGTGGCGAAAATATGGCTTTAATTGCCACAAGGAAATATTTCAAATATCAATTCAATTAGAGTGAGGAAGTAAAATGTGGCATGATTTAATTGGATTTGAAATAAAAGAAGGGAATCAATAAGGCATCAATTAAATCAAAGAAAAATAATTCATCCTCCTATTAAATAGGGGATTTTTCGAAACTCCCAAAAAAAATAGCTAGAGTTCGAATTTCATGTAGCATAAATTAGGGATAATTTGGTTTGGATTTAATTTGGATAAATATCCCAAATTAATTAAATCCAAGAAGAGAATATTAATTTCAATAATTTTGAAGAGGCCGAAGATATCCCATTAAATTGGCTAGAATACAATGCATGATCTCACTTAATTAATTTCCTCACATTGGAACATATAACAAATAGACAATACTTCATTCCACATCACTCATAACAATTATATCATATAATCAACTTAATCACATAGAAACAATTAATTTCATAAAAGGAAAATTTATTCGACACCCATATGAAAAAAAGTCACAAAAATTTTGGGATGTTACAGAGTAGGGAACATGGGTTTCAGAAAATATCTGGAGGGTACGGGTTACTATAAAAAGCTTAACGGAATATCAGAGAATATGTGGTAGTTGGGTGGCTATTCTGACAGATCTGTAGGGTACCAGCTCAAAAGGTAGAAAAAGTAAAGGACAAAAGCAAAAAGTAACTAAAAAGCAAAAGTGGTCCCAAACTTGGATGTGGATGTCTTCTTCTTTAACATGAATAAACTCAGATTAACAAACCCAGATTCATGGACGAGAAATGCAGATTAACAACTTCACAAGAACAGATCTACAATCTAAACTCCAAATCAAAAGATTAAACTAACGAAACTGAAATTAAGTTTACTGGGTGACATGCAAGGTGGCAGAAATCACGTAAACTAGGCTTTCACATTTAACCATTTCAGATCTAAAATCTACCAGCTATCTAAACTCATGAACTTAGATCTATCAATTCGGAAATGAAAACATGCTCGCAACACTTGAACATTACCGTAACAACTAGATCTAAGCTATCTAGGTAGAAAGAAACAGAATCAAACAGGAATCGATGCACAAAAACGACTTCATATTATAAAAACGTTTGGATCACAACTAAGACTTCAAAGTAAGCAAACATTGTAAATGTAACCGATCCAACGTAAGAAAACAAAGTGCGATTAAGTAAGAAAGCAAATAAAGAATGTTTTGCCACTCCGGACGATGGAACTGCTGACACTACACAACTCGCTGACTGCAATGAGAGAATACGGAACTCCGACGAACTAATGAAACTCTCAGGTGACCATGGCTGTGGCGAGGAACGAGAATATGAAAGACTAGGCTAAAGGACTGATCTGCCGAGAGATAACTACTCTAACTAAGAGTGTTTTTCTTAAAAGTTCCTATCATTCGTGATTATTTCCTCTCTCCTAGTGGCTTCCTTTTATAGGGAGGTCTGCCCTTGATATTTAGGGTAGACTCTCTTCGCGAAATGACCCTTTTGCCCTTACTTGTGGCTGATCTTCCCAGCAATCCTTCTTCTCTACCTCGAGCCTTTTTGGCATGCATACTGGTCAGTATAGCAACATTCTGATGCCCTTTCCACCTGAGTTATCCGATACCTTTCCTTCTGACGGAACCCTTTCCCTGCACACTTTAGCAACTGTTTTGCAGATAAATTCCAATTATGCACATCATACTGACCAGTAACCAAGGCCTAGAATACGACTTATCAAACTGCTCACACTTATTCTGATGTATTTTGCAGATAAATTCCAAGTGTTTTGCAGATAAATTCCAATTATGCACATCATTCTGATGCCCTTTCCACCTGAGTTATCCGATACATTTCCTTCTTTTTGTGGCTTTGCCACCCTTATTCCTTCTTATTTTTTTTGGACCTGGAATGACTCCTTGGTCGATTTTCTTCTTGTCTCTCACTTTCTTTCTCCAGTTGGTTTCTTACTTGTATGTCCTTCTAGCCAGTCGCCTCCTTGCTTTACGCCTTGCACACACACAGTCCCAGTGGCTAGTGGGTTATATCTGGGTATATACGGCTAGAAAGTGGGGTTCTTAAGTTTTTTTTTGGGGAGGGGGGTTTCCTACTGCCTCAGGGTTTGCTACACGCGGTCACTTTACCCTAGGCATCTTGTGGCAGCCACTCTTTTCTTTTCTGAATTGGTGGAAAGTGGTTCCACTTTAGGCTTTTAACTCACATTTTAAGAGGGCTTTTGTGTTTGGCTCTAAAGATGGGCTTTTCTCTCATACTCGCATCATCTATACTGACTAGGAGATACTATGGGGGGTGGTTTCCATTGTCCAGCATGTCCTATCTCCCTCAATTCCCCTCACCGTCAGCTCGAGACAGTTGAGTTTTAAGCCCAATCAACACGTATAAGAAAAAAAAATAGACCTAGAAAAACACTACACAAGCACTAAACACAGACTACACATATACACATATGTCATACTGGCCATTGCATCCCCCCTCCCACTTCACAAGTGTCTGCCCTCAGATAAGGTTGTGAAGTGGAAAAGGTAATGGCTAGTATGACTGACACACAGACATACCAAACAAGAAAACACATGCTGATACTAAAAACTTCTCACACTTAGACTATGCAATAGGCTAAGTGGGAGAGTTTTAAACCTAAACAGAGCTCAACAAAAACAAACACATATATACATAAACTCCTCACACTTAGTCTACGCAGTAGGCTAAGTGTGAGTTAACATGCACACGAAAAAAAAACAACATAAACACAAACAGATGCGTCAAAGTAGTAAACCCCGTACTTCTCACACTTAGACTATTGAATAGTCTAAGTGTTATGAATAGGTTTACACTCACATGCTACACAAATCTACTCTACCTAAAAACACTAGAAAAAAAACAAATAAAATACGAAAACTAAAACTGAAAAGAAAAAGAAAACTAACTGGTCAGGTGGGGTGGTGGTCACATGTTTCTCCTGCTCTTCCGCGGGGCAGGGGCTGGTGCAGGTGGTTCTTCTGACTCCTCTCTCTCGGATTCGGATTCGGATTCGCTTCCCTCGGATTCTACCTGTTCCCCGGTACCTTCCTCCTCTGCTGCTTCTTCTTCTGTCTCGGCTACCCTTGGTTCATCAGTCTGGCCTCCGTGGCCACTCGTTCCAACTCCTCATACTAACTTCCCTACCGCTAACTCCTACAGAATTCCTTCCATTACACTTGTCAAGCGAGTCAACTCCGCCCTAGCTTGCCGATTTTCCTCCGCTAGCTCTTCCACTGCTTTTTCCAATCTCTCTTGCCTCTGCGCTTGAGCTTGTGTTCCCTGGTCGGATATGATGGCCCTTGGTACTCCGAACCGACTGAAAATATTGCTCTTGAGGAACTTGGCCACCTGTTTTGCTTCACACGTGCTCGTGGCCTTGACTTCTACCCACTTAGAGACGTAATCAACTGCAACTAAGATATACAAGTTTCCATATGACGAGGGAAAAGGACCCATAAAGTCCATTCCCCATCTGTCGAACAACTCACAAACGATAACCGGTACTTGTGGCATTTAATATCGTGCAGAGATCCCACCGGTCAGTTGACAACGCTCACAACTTCTACAGAATTCATAGGCATCTCTGTTGAGGGTTGGCCAATAAAAACCGCTATCCAAAATCTTTCTTGCCGTTTTCTTGGGACCGAAGTGTCCTCCACAGGCCAAGTAGTGGCAATGTATTAGTACGTCCCTTTGCTCCCAGTCAGGAACGCATCTTCTTATCACTTGATCTGCTCCTACTTTCCAAAGGTATGGGTCGTCCAAAAAGTAGTACTTTGCTTCACTCTTGATCTTCATTCTTTGAGCTTTGGTGATGTGTGGCACTTCTGGAAGTTCACCTGAAACTAGGTAGTTTTCTAGGTCCGCATACCATGGCTCCTGCCCTACCTTTTCCTTTCCTTTTGATGTACTATCCTGGCCAGTAAGCTTCGTAACTTCATCCCAATCTATCTTTCTAACAGCAAAAATCACCTCACACAAGTGTTCCTCTGGAAACCTGTCGTGTACCTCCTCGCTGTTTCCATCTTGCACTATTCTGCTCAAATGGTCCGCAACCTTGTTCTCGACCCCTTTCTTGTCCTCCACCTCCCAATCGAACTCTTGTAACAGGAGTACCCATCGGATCAAGCGGGGTTTGGATTCCTTCTTGGCAACCAGATACTTAATAGCTGCATGGTCAGTATAGACAATGACCTTGGATCCCGACAAGTACTGTCGAAACTTCTCGAATGAATACACCACGGCCAGCATCTCCTTCTCCGTGGTTTCATAATTCCTTTGGGCCTGATTCAATGTCTTAGATGCATAAAAAATCACATACCTTTTCCCTTCAATCTTCTGGCCTAGAACAACGCCCACTGCGTAATCACTGGCGTCACACATAATTTCGAAAGGATGCTCCCAGTTAGGAGCTCGGATAATTGGTGCAGATACCAACTTTTCTTTGAGAAGGTTGAAAGCAGCCTTGCACTGTTCATCAAAATTGAACTCCATCTCGTTTTGAAGAAGTCTGGTAAGAGGTTGGACGATTTTTGCGAAGTCCTTTATAAATCGTCGATAAAATCCTGCATGCCCCAAAAAACCCCTTATTTCCTTCTGGTCAGAAGGGAAAGGTAGTTTGGAAATGACGTCCACTTTGGCTTGATCCACCTGGATACCTCTCTCTGACGCCACGTGCCCTAGGACGATACCTTCTGTGACCATGAAATGACACTTCTCAAAATTCAAGACTAGGCTCTTCGCTTGACATCTCTCAAAGACTATATACAAATGACGAAGGCACGAGTCGAAAGAGTCTCCGTAGACTGTGAAGTCATCCATGAATATCTCTATGCATTCCTCAATTAGATCGGAAAATATGCTCATCATGCATCGCTGAAATGTTCCCGGAGCGTTGCAAAGACCGAACGGCATGCGTCTGTACGCGTAGGTTCCAAATGAGCAAGTGAAGGTGGTCTTATCCTGATATTCAGGGTCCACGTAGATTTGAAAATACCCGCTGTACCCATCCAAAAAACAAAAGTACTTCTTCCCAGCCAGTCGCTCCAACATATGATCGATGAACGGTAGGGGGAAGTGGTCTTTCCTGGTTGCGGCGTTCAGCTTGCGGTAGTCTATGCACATCCGCCAACCAGTGACTAGCCTTGTTGGTATCAGCTCATTCCTCTCATTTTGAACCACCTGAATCCCGGACTTCTTGGGAACCATGTGGACAGGGCTGACCCACTCGATATCGGCACCGAGTAGATAATCCCTAATAACAGCAACTTTACGATTTCCTTCAATATTTCCTCCCGCATATTGGGGTTCACCTTCCTCTGCAAGTCTTGATGTGCTTTCGCCCCCTTTTCTAGCCTGATATGATGCATGCAGAAGCCGGGGCTTATTCCCACCAAATCTGTAAGGCTCCATCCAATTGCTTTTTTGTTCTTGCCTAGAACGGTCACTAGCCTTGCCTCTTGTTCTTTCGTCAAGCTGCTACTGATAATCACTGGGTATGAGTTTTCCTTCCCTAAGAAAGCATACTTCAGTGTTGCTGGTAATTTCTTCAACTCAACTTGTGGGGAAAGTGTGTCTGCTGGTAGAGGGTTCCTTGCAGCATCCCCTTCCTTCTCTAAATCTCCATCTGAAAATTCATCGGTACTGATTGGTAGCTTAGCCCCTGCGGCTCCAATAAATTTTGATTTCTGGCAGAAGTCCTTAATTGCTCCTTCGATCTCTTCGTCAGTTAACCCTTGGCTACTGATCAGATCACACCATGCAGCTGCCTCTACATCAGCCTGTCCATACACATCCAATACTTGTAGCTTTTTCTGCAATAATTCGGTCTCAAGAAAATCTTGGATTAGGGGGTCTATTACATCAACGTAGCATAGATTTTCAGAATCGATAGGTTTTTTCATAGCCTCATTGATATCAAAGGTAAATTTCTCCCCATGGAAATCTATGCAAATCGTCCCCTCAGTCATGTCCACAATTGCCTTAGCTGTCCTAAAAAACGGTCTCCCTAACAATATACCGCTAGACTCCCTAGCTTCAGACTCACTCATCTTGATCACATAAAAGTCAGCAGGATAAGTGAAATCATGCACTCTCACCAACACATTTTCTAACACACCCTCAGGATTTATGCATGACCTATCAGCCAGTTGGATTAATACCCTAGTGCTTGATAACGGTACTCCCTTCAAACGATTATAAACTAACAATGGCATAACATTTATAGAAGCTCCCAGGTCACACATTGCATGCTCGATTTTTACATCTCCTATAGTTATAGGCAAAGTGAACATACCTGGATCGGCTCTCTTGGGCGTTAGCTTTTCCTGCACAATTGCCGACGCTATCCCTTCCACCATGATCTTTCCATCCTCCTGGGCTTTCCCGGCTATGAATTCTTTGATAAATTTCCCAAGCGGGGATAGCTTCATGGCTTGGAGGAATGGTATGGTGACATCCTGCGTCCCAAAAATCGATAGGTAATCGACTGGGTTCTCTTTCTTCTTCTTAGTCACGAAACGGTAAGGGAATGGTTTTCTTCCTTTCGCCTCATCTATCGGTCCTTCAACAGCCTTCCCGGAGTTTTCCTTGGGTACATTCTGGGTTGGAGTCTCCTTCGTTGGTCCTTTTTCCTTAGGCGAGTCTACCTTGGGTTGCATGCCCTTGGTTTCACCTTTTCCCGATGGTTCCTCATCCAAGAAAAATGGATCCTGCATTTGAGGCAGAGGTCTGCGTAGCTCCTCTTCTGAGACAACGTCTCTCAGTATCTTTGTCCCACTAGGCTCCCCACTAGGCTTCCTCGGTTGGGGTCCTTCATAGGTAGTACCGGAACGTAATGTGACCTTGCTTACGTTTGTCTTTTCAGGTACATGGACTGTAGAAGGGAGTTTTCCTGAATTCCCCTTCATTTCCCCCATTGAACTCGCCAATTGAGCCAATTGCCTATTCATCATGTCTATGTTCACCTTATGCTCCTTCTGGGCATTCTGCATCCCCTGCACTACTTCATTATTGGACTGCAACTCACCCTTGATACTTTGCTGCGAAGCGAGCAGTTCTCCCATCATGTCCTCCATAGATCGCCTCGACCTATTATGGTATTGGGACTGACTTGGCCCTTGGTGCTGGTTATACTGGGGGTTTTGATTGGGTTGGAAATTTTGGAAGTTTTGCTAGTTCTGGTTAGGTGGATATTGATTATACTGGCCAGGAGGGTTGTACTGGTCTTGGTGATATTGATTTTGGTTCTGGCTTTGAAACTGGTTCTGGTTTTGGAACTGGTTCTGGTTCTGCTGATGTTGTGGACCCTGATTCTGGTAATTTTGGAAGTTTCTTTGGTGGGGTGGTACATAAACAGGGTTCGAGTTCGGGTTTTGGTTGTGGTGTTGTTGGTTGTGGGGTTGTTGGTTTCTTCCTGACCAGTTGAATTGGTGGTCTGGATTTGCTGGGCCACGGTTGGGATTCTGGTTCGGGTGGAAGTTGTAATGGTTTTGGCCTTGACCCTCACCCTGATTTTGGTTCTCATCTCCCCATCGAAAATTTGGATGGTCCCTCCATGGTGCGTCCCGCTGTCTCCCTTAGATCCAATTCCTACTAGAGTTATAGTACCCTGCAGCATTGACTTGCTCCATGTTGACGAAGTCATTAGGCTGATCATAGCCCGGTCCTTGATTTCCCTGCTCTGTACCCTTGTAGCTCCTAGTTGGGGAAAATGGTGGTGCGTTCTTCTCGATTGCGCTCAGGAGTGTCTTTTTCAGCTCTTCCATTTTCAAATCCATCTTCTGCTCTATATTCTGCTCCTAGTCAGTTGACGAAGCACTCGCAATTCTTTCTCTGTTGTAGCCATCCCTTGAATTGTCGTACTCCTTCTTTGCGCTCAAAAGCTTTCCTAGGACCTTTTTTGCTTCATTGACCCTTAGTTGTGTGAAGCTTCCACCTGAAGAGGAGTTTGCCAAGTCTTTTGTTGCCTTGTTCATCCCCTCATAAAAGGTATGATGTATCTCTATATCGGTCATACTATGGTTCGGACATGCATCCAAAAGACTCATATACTTCGCCCAATAATCACTCAAGGGTTCATCGTACCCTTGCTTCACACTTGTTATCTCTCTTTTCAATGCGCTCGTCTTCGATGACGGGAAAAATTCACCTAAGAAGGCTGACTTGAAATCGGCCCAACTCTCAATGGAGTCGGGTGGCAGGCGCATGAACCATGTGTTGGACTCCCCTTTTAGGACGAACGACAAAGCTTTTAATCTGTAGTCATCCTCGGTTGCCCCCGTTGGCCTTCTCTGTGCCCTACAAATTTTACAGAACTTATGAAGAAACTCGTAGGGTCCTTCATAGCTCTTCCCACAGTACGTGGGTAGAATCACAATAATATGGGGCTTCACATCACAAGCTGTCTGCCCTGGGGTGACTACTATAGCTTGCGGTGGTTATCCTTCGGTATGCGCGTTCAACGTTCCGATCTCTGGATCATTATCTCCTTGGGCAGCCATTCTCTTTGGGTTGCCTTCCAATTGTAGTACCGGTTCTGGTATTCCTCCTTCTACGGTGTCCTGCTCTTCGTCACTACTCGTGCCTAGGTCAGACAGGGCTGTCGACAGGCCAGAACGAGTGGTAACGCGTATAGTCCCTCGTTGAAGTATCTTCGGTCTCCAATGGTCAGGAACCGAACTGCTTCTCATAAATGAAAGAAAAAGAAAAGAGAAAAGTTATACACAATATGCACGCCAAAGTATCACACACAAGAACAGTAAATAACGCCATTTATCCCCGGCAACGGCGCCATTTTGATAGATGCAGGTTTGTGCAGGTGTCATGTAAAGCAAAGGATGTATCCTACTGATCAGGATAGAAACCCCAGCTAAGCCTGAACCTGGCTATCAAAGAAATTCCTCAACCAACTTCTACTGACTAGTATAGTGGATGTAAGGGTCGAATCCCACAGAGATGAATGCGCTTTGGAAATTGTGGTGATATTCTGGAAAGGTTGGTTAGCTACCATGCTTGGGTTGAGATTCTACCTAGACAAGAATTAAAGATGGTTCTCTACTGACTAGGAGGGGTGAAAGATGATCGACATGTAGCTGTGTACGTGAGAGTAGGGAACATGGGTTTCAGAAAATATCTGGAGGGTACGGGTTACTATAAAAGGCTAAACAGAATATCAGAGAATAAGTGGTAGTTGGGTGGCTATTCTGACAGATCTGTAGGGTAACCAGCTGAAAAGGTAGAAAAAAGTAAATGACAAAAGCAAAAAGTAACTAAAATGCAAAAGTGGTCCCAAACTTGGATGTGGATGTCTTCTTCTTTAACATGAATAAACTCAGATTAACAAACCCAGATTCATGGACGAGAAATGCAGATTAACAACTTCACAAGAACAGATCTACAATCTAAACTCCAAATCAAAAGATTAAACTAACGAAACTGAAATTAAGCTTACTAGGTGACATGCAAGGTGGCAGAAATCACGTAAACTAGGCTTTCACACTTAACCATTTCAGATCTAAAATCTAACAGCTATCTAAACTCATGAACTCAGATCTATCAATTCGGAAATGAAAACATGCTCCCAACACTTGAAAATTACCGTAACAACTAGATCTAAGCTATCTAGGCAGAAAGAAACAGAATCAAACAGGAATCGATGCACAAAAACGACTTCATATTATAAAAACGTTTGGATCACAACTAAGACTTCAAAGTAAGCAAATATTGAAAATGTAACCGATCCAACATAAGAAAACAAAGTGCGATTAACTAAGAAAGCAAATAAAGATTATTTTGCCACTCCGGGCGATGGAACTGCTGACACCACACAACTCGCTGACTAGAATGAGAGAATGCGGAACTCCAACGAACTGATGAAACTCTCAGGTGACCATGGCTGTGGCGAGGAACGAGAATATGAAAGACTAGGCTGAAGGACTGATCTGCCGAGAGAGAACTACTCTAACTAAGAGTGTTTTTCCTAAAAGTTCCTATCATCCGTGATTATTTCCTCTCTCCAAGTGGCTTCCTTTTATAGGGAGGTCTGCCCTTGATTTTTAGGGTAGACACTCTTCGTAAAATGACCCTTTTACCCTTACTTGTGGCTGATCTTTCCAGCAATCCTTCTTCTCCACCTCGAGCCTTTTCGGCATGCATACTGGTCAGTATAGCAACATTCTGATGCCCTTTCCACCTGAGTTATCCGATACCTTTCCTTCTGACTGGAACCCTTTCCCTGCACACTTTAGCAACTGTTTTGCAGATAAATTCCAATTATGCACATCATACTGACTAGTAATCAAGGCCTAGAATACGACTTATCAGTGGCCGCACTATTCGCCCACGAGACCGGCCGACTAGTAAGGACGGCTCCCGATGCCACCAGTGTACACAGCCTGATAGGGTTTGCGGCCCTTCTCAGACCCTAATTCGTTTCACACATAGCCCTATAGCCTAACGGAGCAAGCTCAAACGAACTAGGCATCAGGAAACAATCTCAACATCAAAACAACCATGGCATGACATAACACTTTAAACCACCCTTATAACTTTAATATCACAATTTTGAAACGTAAAAGGAATTTAGTAAAAGAAAGTCCACCTCGCTTGCTTATACACAATTCACAACTTTATTTCAACCCTTGCTCTTTGTACCCATGTACGCACCACAATCCTTGTCAACACCATAACACAATCAGTCTTTCCATCAATACATTTGTCATGCATCCCCTATCGTTCCTTCCATCGTTTTCTTATATTGCCCATCCCAACGTTCATCAATTTAAACGAAACGAACACTCAAGCATACCTCAACGTGCAACACATAACCACATCATAGGATGCGTTCCTTATTCACATATGTAACATGTAATTCACTCAAACTTGTCAACAAAGTTCATTTCAACAAAACTAGAATCTGGCAGAACAACGCAGTCTTTTTGTAAAAATCATTAAACATCCATCCGACCTTATATGACCCTAAAATTTGGTCACCACACAGTAGACACATCAAGGTTTATCCAGTTAAAATTTCACACAAAAATCACATCTTTAGGTCGGTCAAATCAAAAACGAAACTCACTGGACGAGAACACAAATTCTGGCAGGACTGCGCAGTTCAATTGAAAAATTCGTTTAAAATTTATCTTTCATCAATTGAAGCTGAACTTTTGATGCTCAACATAAG
Organism: Salvia splendens; assembly: GCF_004379255.2. Taxonomy (NCBI): domain Eukaryota; kingdom Viridiplantae; phylum Streptophyta; class Magnoliopsida; order Lamiales; family Lamiaceae; genus Salvia; species Salvia splendens. Next base: position 12,944,283 of record NC_056048.1, on the reverse strand, counting down.
ATCATTTGGTCGGTCAAACACTCGTCAGAACCTACTGTCCGAACACCACAGTTTTCATGCTCAACATTTACAAACTAGGGTTTGTCTATCATTCATCCACACATACCTATTCATACTTTCAACACATATTCATGCTTCAAAAATGACCACACAACCATGTCCTCATATTTACACATAGCATTCACCAATGAATCATCCACAAACTCACACACACACATACATACATGCACATACACATACTTTCTCATGCAAACATCCTTCCCAACCGATTAATTTTTAGGTGTACGATTTCTACACTCACTATATGCATGAGGGGATCAAGACACATGGATTCAATGGTAAGAATGAGAAAGATGATTCAAGTATACCTTTCTCTTGCAAAAACAATTGGTAGGAATGACGAATGATGCGATTCTTCGATGAATCTTGAGTTTCCAACTCCAAAATGATGCAAGAACAAGGAATTGGTGAAGGATTTGTGGAGAGGGTGAAGAGAGGGAGGGAGGCGTGTGGGAGAGAGGGAGAGGGAGGAAAAACGTGTGAATGGGGGCTAGGGTTAGGGTTCCTCCATTTTTATATTCTAGGATTAATCCCACACTTAAATAAATTAATTATAATTGTGGAGGAATAAAATAGAGGTCAATGAATAAATCCCACAATTTAAAAGAAAGTAGACGTGTACAAAAGGGGGAGGGGTTCTTGAAATTTGCCATTTAATTAGGAAGGGAATTGATTTGGTATTTACTTGGAGAGAAATATATTCACAAATTAGGTAAAAAGATATTGGATATTTCATAAATAAGGTAACGAGATAATTTAAAAATCTCCAAGTATGGAACAGGGGGGGTGTACTTTAGGGAGTAGCAAGGAAATTATTTAAATCCTCCAATAAAAAAGGAATATGATTTAAATTTGGTAATTTTTTGTAGAAAAAGACTCCCACAAAATAGGTAACAAATAAATTAATTCCCCAAGGAAATTTATAGGTATATGGGGCAAAAATTATAGGGCTTAAAGAAGGAAAGAGTCAAATCCTAATTCAAATAGGATATGGAGGGATTTGACAAAATATGGTTAGATTTAATTGGATTTTAAATTCAAGAAGAAAATTACACAAGGTACCAACTAAATCTACAAAAATAATTCATCCTCCTAATTAATAGGGGATTTTCAAAAATCTCCAAGGAATAGGCTAAGGGTCGAAAATCATGTAGAATAAGTTATGGATAATTTGGTTTGGATTTAATTTGGATAAATATCCCAAAACAATTAATTAAATCCAAAAAAGAAAATATTAATTCCAATAATTTGAAGGGGCCGAAAATTCCAAATAAAATGGATAGAACAAAATGCATGATCCCATTTAATTAATTTCACACATTGGAAAATATAGTACATTATTCCACATAACTCACAACAATTAAAACTCACATCGTTAACTCAAACACATAGAAATTAAATTACATGAATGAAATTCCAAATCGACAACCACATTAATGAAAACAAAAGTCAGAATTTTCGGGGTGCTACATTGTGGCTTGCTCAATTTAATTCTTCAATCTGATCCAGCCAGCCTATATATGTTTGCTACCTGCAAAATGTCGGTGAGTGGATCCAGTGGAAACTCTGGCTGATCAACTTGACTTACTCTGACTCGAGTGAAAAGAATGGAAGAACTCAAAAGTGCTCTCAAAAACTTAACCCACAAAACTATTAACTAGTATAGGGAAGTAAGAGCATCCACAACGGTGGTGGGAGTGAAGGCCGCCGTCTGTGCCAGCGGCGAGGACGAGGACCGCCGTGCCAGCGAGCAGGCGACGTGGCGGCTTATGATTGGGCAACGGCATAGCCGTTGCCTTTGAATTATTTTTTTTTATTTTAAAAATTGTTTTTAAATTATATAAAATGATTAAAAAAAAATTCCAAATCCCAAAAATATGGCCGTTTTTTCCCGTTTTTTCTGAATTTTTTTTATTTTTTTATTTTTTTTCCTCCAAAATCATCTATAAATACACACATTCATCATCCATTTATCACATCAATTCATCTCCCATTCATCTCTCATTCTTAATTCTCATACAAACTATCAACACATTCATCCCTCATTCAAAACCTCAAATGGATTTCACCCATATTATGGCGGAAGCGGAACGCGAAGAACAAGAATACTACGAACAACATTGTGCCGCTTACGAAGCATATGTCGCTGCGAATACCCCCGCTCCTCCTCCTCAACGAACCAGATCAAATCGGCGCTACATTCATCATGACCGGGAGGGAGCCCACGAAAGGCTCGTTGCCGACTACTTTGCCGACCAGCCGCGGTTTCCGGCAGATTACTTCAGGCGCCGTTTTCGCATGTCAAAGCGCTTGTTCATGCGAATTGTCAACACATTGTCCGCACGTGTTGAATTCTTCCAAACAGGTCCAGATGCAGTCGGGCGGCAAAGTATCACGCCGTTGCAGAAGTGTACGTGTGCCATCCGACAACTCGCTACTGGGCAAACGGCCGACATCTTCGACGAGTATTTGCATATCGGTGAGTCCACTGGAATTCTTTGTCTAAAGAATTTTTGCGAGGGCGTTCGTTCAGCTTTCGGGGATGAATTCCTTCAGGCACCCACCACCGATGATAGCCAACAGTTGCTTCGTCTTCACGAATCAGTCCATGGCTTTCCCAGAATGCTTGGCAGCATTGACTGCATGCATTGGAGGTGGAAGAATTGCCCGACTGCTTGGAGGGGGCAACACTTGAGCGGTCACAAAGGCGGCGGCCCAACGCTTATCCTTGAGGCGGTTGCCGACTACCGCCTATGGATTTGGCATGCATATTTCGGCGTTGCTGGATCCAACAACGACTTGAATGTACTATATTCTTCACCACTCTTCACTGATGTGATGAATGGTGTAGCACCGGCGATCGACTTCACCATCAACGGAAATAGCTACCACATGGGTTACTATCTCGCCGATGGTATCTACCCAAGGTGGTCGACTTTCGTGAAGACGTTCAACAACCCGCACGACCCGAGACGGGTTCTTTTTGCGCAGCGTCAAGAGTCCGCACGGAAAGATGTCAAAAGAGCTTTCGGGGTCCTTCAAGCCTGATTCAACATTGTGAAGTCCCCGGCTCGGCTATGGTACGTGAATAATATCGCCGACATCATGTTCACGTGTATTATCTTACACAACATGATTATAGCCGACGAAGGGCTGAGGGCGGCTAGCTTCTATGACGAGGACGAAGCCGGAAGCTCAACAGCGAGGTCTCCCCCACGCCGAGGCGAGCATACGACGGTCGGCCAAAGAATCGAGACAAGGCACACAATGCGCGATACCCGAATCCACAATCAACTACAAGAAGACCTAATCAAACACATGTGGGCGAAATTCGGCAATGCGTAGTGGTTTTTTTAATTTTTAGTATTTTAATTATGTAATTTTTAATTTTTTAGGATTTTAATTATGTCGTTTTTATTTTATTTGTCATTTGTAATATTATTTAGGTTTTTTTAATGAATTTTAGTATTATTGAAATGTTATTGTTTAATTAAATTTTAAATTAATTGTGCTCGTCCTTGCGGAAGAGCACAGCTGTGGGTGTTGTGCTCTTGGCAGAGAGCATGCAGAAAAAGTGGGGCCGGCCCACAACCGTGCCGCTGGCAAGAGCACGGTTGTGGATGCTCTAAGGATCGATCCCACAGAGATGAGGCGTTTGACATTTGTTTGCTTGACACAACTTGGGAATGGCTGAGGCCACGCTTTCTAGGGGTAGGTTAAGTTAACTACTTGACTTGAGAAAATAAATTTAACTAGGGTTCTAAACTGATCTACTTGCTAAGCTTCACTAAATCTACTTGATCAACTCAACTAAGCTTTCCATAAATAGACAAACAACATAAACGGGGGACTGTCAGTCCCCTGCAAAGTGCACGATAAAGTAAAAAATTTTGACAACTTCATCTTCTTCACTAAATCAACATGAAAAACAGAGTAAAAAGCAGATCTAAAAAGCTACGAAAGACGAAACATCATACAACTCATAAAATTAAATCTACTCCTAAGATCTAAGCTACGACTACGTAAACTAGAAACTAACCCATGCTCATGCAGAACTAAAACATTAGCTACTAGGTCTAAACTGAAACGTGAATGGAAAACTCAAATCTGACCAAATCGACACGGAACAAGACACTTGAGCTAAGATGTTCATCATAAAACGGAAATCAAAATAGATCAGAGGCGCCATGCACGAAAAAAGAACACATCAGCTGGAAACGAAATCATAACCTCAAACTTACTGAATCAAAACATCAAAGAGTCGATAGCATCAAAAGTAAACTGAAAACAAACAACGAAAACAGGAAATTGTTTCATCACTTATTCTCGAAATGGAATAGCAGAACAGAAAGTTAAAGTACAAAAAACTACCACCAAACTACCACTTAAACTAAACTAAACGAGACCAAGTGTGTGTGCGCAATGGGAATCAAGAAGATGAAGTAAAAGAGCTCTAATATCAGCCCTAGAAGAGAGCTGAATTCCTAAAGATATTCTAAGAAATCCTATGAGACACCCCTTTCACCACTGGCTGGGACTTTTTTTTTCTTGTGTTAGGCTTTCTTTTATATAGAGAGGCGTAGGGCTTTGATCCCTAGGGTACCATCCTCTCCGATATGTCTTCATGTCCTTCACATTTTGTGGTGGGGTCTTCAGCTCTATCTCCTATGCGGAGGACTTCTGCTAGCTCCATTCGATTCTTGACTTGATCAACTCAATGCTGCAGTTTCTTGACTTCTTTCCATGATCCGTTCGTCTGCCTAACTGATTTGTTCCTTTTCTGAATATGTCGGTTTTCACAGACACCTGGCTCAAAATTGGCTGTTAATTTACAAAATTTGATGTAGTTTTACTATATAGAACACATGCATGAAACGAGCCTCATCAATTTGCTTCTTTGTTTAGTTTTAAGTTGGTTTATTTTCCTTATTTAGAGTTCAAAAGGTTCTAATTCCAATATTATTTTTATTTTTATTTTTATTTTTATTTTTATTTTTATTTTTATTTTTATTTTTATTTTTTTTCTTGTTCTCTTTATCACCCGCCGTTCACTTCATATCACCTTGAGTTGAGCATCACTGCCCTGAATTTTAGCAAACGGGGTGGAAGGATGAGGATCTTGTGTGGCAACAAAATGCATTTCACCTAATTCTTTGTACAGTTTATATGGGAATACAACGATTTGTTTCGGTTCTCCAATATCTAATTCTTGATCGCCAGCTAAAGTTGTGAATTTATAAGTGAAAATTTAAGTTAAAAACAAAACTTAAGATCATTTTTTAAGAATCTCTCAATTTTAAAACATCCTTTACTAATAATTTCATTATAATTTAGTATCAAAACTTTAATAATTACTTTAATTAGAGTTTGAAATTGTCTGTTGTGTGTGCGAGTACAGTGTTGAAAACCACTCTGTAATTACTGTTAAGTAAAGTAACATAGTCTTATTTCTCTGTCCGCCAATAAATGTCACATTTTTTCTTTTTTTGTCCGTCCGTCAATAAATGTCTCATTTTACTTTTTACTATATTTAGTAAGTGAACCATACATTCCACTAACTCATTCCACTCACATTTTATTATATAACCAATATATAAAAGTAACATTCACATTCACTAACTTTTTCTAACCCTTTAATTTATAAAGTCAAACAATTTCTTAAAACTCGTGTCAGACCAAATATGAGATATTTAATCATGAACAGAATGAGTATTTATGTAATTATTTCTAAAGTAATTAATTTATAGTTACCTGATAACACATAAGCGTAAGGATTAAACCCACAAAAGTTATTGTCTTCAATTTATTCAAATTGGCTTTCACACTAAAACTGATTTGAGTCTAAAATAAAGACACACACAACTCAATTAATATAAACTAGTTAGAATCGAACAATTTAGTCGATCACATTCCTTGTTGAAATAGCCTCGAGCATGATTTGTCTTGGTCTGCACATAGCCTCCAAGGGCTTTAATTTGGGCATGGTTAACCCAACTCCTTCGGCTAAATCAACTTGGTCCGGACCCATTCTCTCCCAATCAAAGCATTGAAGCAACGACGCCAACGCCAACCCGACCATTCGTCGCCCCAAACCCGCCCCGGGGCACGCCCTGCGCCCCATCCCAAACGGCAACAAATTCTCTGTTGGCACCTCTCTCCCTCCTTCGAATCTCTCGGGCTTAAACCTCATTGGCTCTTCCCACACATCGGGATCTCTGTGAATGGCCCAAGCATTGACCAATAAGATCGACCCACTTGGAATGTCATAACCTCCGACCCTACAATCCGAAGATGACTCACGTGGCACCACCAGTGGGCCGGCAGGGAACATACGGAACGTCTCTGAAATAATGTTCTGAAGATAACTTAAATCAGGTAAATCGCGTTCCTCCACTAGACGATGGGGTTCGACTTTCGAATCAAGCTCGAGCCTAGCGATTTCGAGGACATTGGGGTGGTTGAGCAAAAGGGACATGGCCCATTCTATTGTCACAACTGATGTGTCCGTGCCCGCAACTATCATATTCTAGTCACATTAATATAAATTGCTTTAGTAGGAAGGAAATAAAATGAAAATGACCAGCTTAGCTTTTGCTCGTAATTCACGAGATAACCTATTAAATCATTGTACTTACAAGTCGGCATTTGATAGTTTCAGTATTAATTCATTGTAGTTATAAGAGTGAACAATTTAAACAGCACAATAATTATGATAAACACGCATATACACTCTATTTATACTTCAGTTATTGGTTTCTTACTACCTAGGCTTATTTTTTTAAAGTGAGTAAATTTCCCCTGAAGAGAATCTAAAACTACGTTAAAACTAAAATTTGGAAATCAATTAGTTCGCTGATGGTTGCATTAGTTGGCATAAAAAAACATGTAAGTTGCTAATTTTTTAATACCACAAACTCTACTAATATTCATGATCAGTGAATTGATATTGAATCAGTAACTAATATTAATAAATCAGTAAATTGATACGATTCTCAAGTTCTATTTTAGCGGTAGAGAAAATGGGACCCTATAATAATATCTTCATAATATACATAAAATGCAACTACATTATACATTTAGATCGGACTTGTATGCGAGACCTCTTCTAAGTAGAGTCTCTATGCCCTCAATTTTGATAACTGAAAGTTATGGATAAAGGTGCCTTAGAAAACTTTCTATCATATCACGGAAAGAGCTGAGATGTTAAAAGAGTTACAGTACTTCTTGAATAGATATAATAAAGTACAAATCCTAAAAAAAAGTCATAAAGTTGGATCAAATCTATTCCATAATTTTTAAAAATGGTTAATTTTATTATAATTTTAACCTATTTCTCACGTAATCTTATACATAGGAGAATTATGTACTAAATTATTCTATCTCTTACTTTACACTCTCTTCACTCTAACTATTTATTATTATTATTTTTACAAAACGAGTACAGAAAAAAGTGTGATAAACTTTAAGGGACGGAGGGAGTATGTGAGAAATGAAAAAATACTATCTGAACAAAATGGTCGACTACTTAAAATAGTACGTCTTTCTAATAAACTTAGTCTCGTCTTTAATGTTCTCATATGTACGTGTTACTTAATAAATTCAGACACCTAACATGTTTAAACTTTTTTACCATTGGACAATTAAGAAAATGTTAAATGACAAATTTTATTTTTGCAATTTACCTAAAATAAAATTCATGTTCCTACAAAATCTAGCGTAATTCATTAGCAGTCGGTTGTTAGTATTTTTTTTTTCTTAGGGTATTGTAAATTACTATAAAGCTACAATAATAACAATAAAAAATATATGAAAACACATATTCTCACCGTAATAAAGCCTTTGATGGTTTGATCCGTGTAGAATTGAGAATCCGATTCCTGCATTGCCAACAGGTGGCCTATAACGGTGTCGCACCTCCTCTCCCGGCGTTCCTCCGCCAGCAGCTCCTCATAAAAATCGTCGAGCCTTTTCCCCAAATCACTCAGCTTCCTCTTCAATCCTCTGTAATCAATCCACTTCAAAATCGGCACAAAATCCTCCGGATTCGACGACTGCGCCGACTCGAAAACCTCACTCACCATCTCCTGTATTTCTCCGCCGAATTCCCCGTTGCCGGCGCCGGAGGAAGAATATTTCTCTCCGGCGAGCGTCCTCATGATTATGCTGAAGATGACGTCGAAGATCCTCGGCCTCAATTCCACCGCCGAGAATCCGTGTCCACCTGCTGTCGCGGCCGCCGCCAGCCTCGAGAGCGCGCGGCGCGTCTCGTCCTGCCTGGCCTCAGAGAGCGCGTTGAGGCGGGCTGGGGAGAGCGCCTCAGCAGCCCCGAGGCGGCGGAGGCCGCGCCAGTGGGGGCCGTAGGGAGCGCCGGCGATGGTGGTGTGGTTGTAGCCGATGTACTTGTCCACCAGCACGCGCGGCCGGTTGGAGAAAACGACGTCGTTTTGGGTGAAGCATTCGTCGACGAGATCGGGCGATGACACGACCACGACGCGGCGGACGCCGAGCTTGAGGGAGAAGATGGGGCCGTGTGTGAGGGAGAAGCAGTGGAAGGTGCGGTGGAGCGGCGGGGTCAGGAGGTGAAGGTGGCCGATGAAGGGCAGTGCCGGAGATGGTGTCGGAGGTAGACGGCGGTGGTTTTTGGTTGTGAAGTGTTTGAAAGTTAGGATGACGAGAAACAGAGCGAGACAAGTGTAGAGAGGAGAAACTTCCATGATGCCCTGTTTTTTGCTACTTCTGTTGTTAGTTGCCTTTGTCCTATCTTATAGAAAAGAGGAAAGGTTATTATGGTCCGCAAATGGTATCCTACAATTCGGTCGCTAAATGGTTTTGTAATTGCTTAGTCGTCCTTTCTTGCAACTCTCCCATCCAGAATCAACTACACCGTCTCTGCGGACTTTGTAATTGCTACTCGTGTAATTAAGTTATGAGCTCCAAGCCTCCTTTATAACCAGAATGCATTTTTTAACTTTAAAAATGGTTAATGAAATTTTTAATTTTTATATTTTACTTTCCATTTTGATTCATTTTCTAAAAATATATTTTTTTTTCATTTTTAGGAAACTTCTTCCTGTTCTAGGTTGGTGATGAGGCTCGTTTCACGCATGTATTATAACATAAAACTACATCAAATTCTGTAACAAACATCCAATTTTGAGTTAGGTATGTATAAAAATCCGTCATATTCAGTAAATGAACGGATCAATTGGGCGGATGAACGGATCAAGGAATGGAGCCAAAAACTGCAGCGCTGAGTTGATCAAGTCAGAATTATATGGAACAAGCAGGAGTTTCTGCATGGAAGATAGAGCTAAAAGACCACACCACAAAGTGAAGGACATGAATGACATTTCGGAGAGGATGGTACCCTAGGGATCAGAGCTCTACGTCTGTCTATATAAAGGAAGCCCAAAACGAAAAAAAAAAATCTCTCACGGTCTGGGGGTCTCACATACATTCTTAGAATATCTTTAGGAATTTAGCTCTCTTCTAGGGTTGAAATCGAAGCTCATTTTACTTCATCTTCCTGATTTCCGTTGCACACACACTTGGTCTTGTTTTAGTTTAGTTTAGTCATGGGTTGGTGTTGGTTTTCTGAATTTTTTGCGTTCGGTTCCACTATTCCGCTTCGAGTAGGAGCGATGAAATAATTTCTTGTTTTCGTTTGTTTGTTTTCAGTTTACTTTTGATGTTATTGACTGTTGATGTTTTTGATTTAGTGAATTTAGAGTTATGGTTTCGTTTCCAGTTGATATGTTCTGTTTTCATGCATGATATTTCTGATCTGCTTTTATTTCCGTTTTATGTCGCATGTCTTAACTCAAAATGTTTTGTTTCGCGTTGATTTGGTCAAATCTGAATTTTCGAGTTGTGTTTTTGTCTAGTTGTGAAGGAAATCATGGATAAGTTACTTTAGGATGTTTAGATCTAGTAGTTGATGTTTTATTTCTGAATGATCATGGGTTAGTTTCTTGTTTACGTAGTCGTAGATTAGATTTTAGGAATAGATTTAAGTTCACAAGTTGTTATAATGTTTCGTTATTCATAACCGTTCATAACTGTTTTTACTCTATTTTTCATGTTGATTTAGTGAAGAAGATGAAGTTGTTAAAAGTTTTTACTTCATCGTACACTTTGCAGGGGACTGACAGTCCCCGTTTTATTCCATTTGCCCATTTTGAGAAAGTTTAGTTGAGTTGATCATGTTAGTTGAGTTTCATTTAAGTAAGTTGATCAGTTTAGAACCTTAGCTTGTTTAATTTCTCAAGTCAAGTAGTTAACTTAACCCACCCCTAGAAAGCGTGGCCGCAGCCATTCCCATTTCGTGTCCAACAATTAATGTCAAACACATCATCTCTGTGGGATCGATCCTTACCTCCCTATACAAGTTAATAGTATTGTGGGTTAAGGTTTTGAAAACACACTTTTTAGCTCTTCCATTCACCTCACTTAAGTACGACTAAATTGAACTGATCAATCTGAATCTCATCTAGATCCGCTCAACTGTGTTCACGAGTGGAAGGCGTACAATTGGCCAACCGGATCAGTTTGACAATCCAACCTGAGCAAGCCACAACGATAAACGAAGATGATGAGAGTGAAGAGCGTTAAAAGAACAAGTTTTTTAGTTGGACTCATTTTTTACTAACACTATGTGTTTATCTCTCTCTTACTTTACCAATTTTATACTCAAAACCCGTATCGTTTCATATTTCTATGAAACGAAAGGAGTATATTTTTTTGTTGAATGATTTTTCGATCCTTATAAAATCTAACATGTCTTTATAAATCTGCATGGATCTAAATAAATATTGACATAACAAAATAGATCAAATCTCGGCGACTTGCCGAGAACCACCGATTTCCATAAACATTTCAGCGACTTGCTGACTTACAAGTCGTCGACTTATACCAGAACAGTCTCAACGACTAACAAAGACGAGTCCGAGTAGGATTCGAACTCACGCCTATAAAAGTGGACCAAACACAACTCCAAACACACTCATTCACGTCCACAACACCCAAAATTCGTTTTAAAGCAAGAGGAAGATATCCAGAACACTTTAATCAACGATTTGAAGACTTCCATCTGTCCAGCTCTTCCATTACAAGATTGATTTTCCTTTTCTGGTAGTCCCATTAGAAGTAATTAATTTTTATTTTTAGCCAAAAATAAAATATCTAATCTCCTATTTTTATTTTGTTTAATATATACTTATCTAGAGATTTGATATGCTGAGGGACAAGTTTTGAGCGATAGTGAGTGTTGCTCTTCCACGTCCTCTTTCGCATAAGAGCATCCACAATGGCGGCGAGCGGACCGGCTAGCCGATCTCTGGCGCTCGCCGGTCCGCTCGCCGAACCATTGCAGCAGGCGAGAGCCAAATCGGCGAGAAAAATGGCGAGCGTACGCCGATTGCCAAGCGCTGGACGATGCGCTCGCCGATCGACTGGCTGCCATTGCAGGCTCCCGATCAGCGAGCGATCGGCCAGCGGATTTTTTTTATTTAATTTTCGAAACACTATATATACGCGATTTGCATGTCATTTTCATTTGCACCACTTGTTTTAACGAGTATTCTCTCTATCTTAATTTCTGTACAAGAGCAACAACGCGAAATGGAGCACAAAAACGAGCCTATTCTAGGGACGAGTGGGTCTCAAACTCCCACGGAACCCGTGGGAGGTGGATGGGGTCCAATGGCCTGGTACTACAACATGTACACTTGGCAGCAAATGATGCCCGGGATGGCATCCTAGGGTGGTATGCCGGGATGGTAGGGGATGCCGGGGGGCCGGCGATGCAACCCGGGATGCAGATGATGCCGGGGTGGGCGGGGATGCAGGGGACGCCGGGGGGGGCAACATCTATGGCCCAGTTTTGATTTTGTGACTGCTTCTTCGCATACATCGACTCCATCGGAGACGCAGTTCACTGGGTGTGATACATTCTCCTTAGAGGAGTTGGGGATAGATCTCGGGGATGCGGACACCCCCCTTTCAAACGGGGAGAGTAGGGCGGGATCGGGGCGCGCCAAAGAAGAAGAAGGGGAAGGGCAAGAGGGTGGTCGACGAGTCGTCGCAGCCGGCTGATGACGACAGCCCGACACGGAGGAAGTGGACGGACGCGGAGAACGTCGCGCTGTCCAAGGCGTGGGTGAGTGTTTGCGATGATCCCCTCGCCTCGAACAATCAGAGGATCGTCAACTTGTGGGATAAAATAGCAGCAGCCTACAAGACATTTTGCCCGGAGGGGAGGCCACGCAGCGGGGAGGAGTGCCGGAAGGGGTGGGACCGAATCAGGGCTCGGGTCTCCCAATTTTCGGGCTTTTACACCAACGCCCTCTGCATGCAGACCAGTGGCCAAACTGAGGATGACTGCAGGAGGAGAGCGGAGAAAGCCTTCCCCGTGCCCGGGCTTTATAAGGAGTTCACCTATTGGAACTGCTATGAGGTGTTGATGGACTCCCAGAAGTTTCGGGCAGGTGTCGATGCTGGCTGGCCGAAGATGCAGCGCCTGAACTATACTGGTGATTACAGCGGCGGTTCCCACGACTTCCCCGAGGATGTACAGGAGTTCCTGTCCCCTCCCGCGTTTGCTCGCCGCACTCGCCCGGTTGGTCAAAGGTGGGCGCAACGGGCTCGCCAGGTCTCCCAGGAGGTCCAGTCGGCATCCCCCTGTTGGCGGGTCGACAGCCGAGCTCCTCTTCTTCGCGCGTCAACAAACGCGAGCTCAGATGTACAATATCTTAGCTGAATGGAGGGCGGCAACTGACCCCGAGGAGAAGAGTTTTCTTCACGCAATGCTCGTGAGTATGCGGGCCAATTTGAATCCCGTCGCGGCACAGGTGGGGGCTTAGACGCGGGCTCAGATGCCGCAGATTTGCAGCCGAGGGTACATGTTGTAGTACCGGGCTCAGATAGCTGCGACAACAACGGCGACGACGGCGAGGACGGAGGCGGAGGCGGGGTGTTGCGGAGGAGTTTTTTTTTAGATTAATGTAATTTTTTTTTAATTGATGTACTTTTTTTTAATTAATGTACTTTTAAAAATTTCAATATTATTATTGAGTTTTCCCGTATCTGTCTCGTAAATTTAATTCTGTATTTTGTGTGATTGTTAATTATTTATTTTTATAATTTTGTTTATTGTGACTATGACTGACCTATTGCTTGACTAGTTGTTTGTCCTCATGATGTGGCGGGATGAGTTTTTAGTGCAGCTGATATGGCAGGAGGAGTTTGTGGTATGCTATGGCTGGACTATTGGCTGAGCTATTTCTATCGTGGACACGATGCTCTAAGACATATTTTTATTATTTTCATATATTATAAAATTATCTCTCCTGTCCATCTCCTCACCTTCCGTCAACACCGTTAGACATATTGTTATTGTTTTCAATCGAGAAACACAATCTTCATATTTCTTCATAATCACTCTCTCCCCGCCATTCTTCTTCTACAGAATTACAGATTATATCCTCCCATTCCATTGTTGACTGCAAAATTTCCAAGAATTTTATCAGAATTACTCCCTCCGTCCCCGATTAATTGTCACTCTTTAACCGGACATGGGTTTTAAGAAATGTAAAGAAAAGTTAGTTGAAAAAGTTAGTGGAACGTGAGATCCACTTTTTTATATTGGTTTTATAATAAAATATGGGTGTGAGTTAGTGGAATGTGAGATCTACTACGGATCGAAATGGAAAAGAGTGACAATTAATCGGGAATGAGGACGGAGGGAGTATAACATACGGAGTAGTTGTCTTGCAATTCTCACCAAATCTCCATGTCCAGGCGACTACTTCAATTGAATTCTGAATTCAAAAGGTGCAAAATAATGCAAATAGACAAACTTTCATTAAATCGCAATTCCTATCGCTCATCAGTCTATTCGAATTCCAATTTTTTTTATTTATTCTAAAACCACAATTCATCATTCTTACTCCAAAATACACAAACTATTAAATTTTCTTTACAAACACAACATAATCACCAACCACCACTGTTATTTCTTCACAATAGAGTCAACGATGCGCTTCCACATTCTAACCCTCCCAAATTCGGAAGTTCACCGCCTACCTCTTAGACTTATCCCCAAATTTCGAATCTATGAACATAGAAATTACTATGTTAAAACAGAAAAGCTTAAAACGAAAACATAACGTGGAGTGACGAGGCTCGTTTCATGCTTCAGTTCTGTGATAAAACTACATCCAATTCTATAATCTAACGAACAACTTTGAGCCAGGGGTGTATGAAATCTGCCATGATCAAACGCTGCATGGACTAATTGGGCGGATAGATGGATCAAGAGAAATGAAGTCAAAACTGTAGTGCTAAGTTGATCAAGTCAGAATTAAATGGAGCCAACAGGAGTTCCCCACATAGAAGATTGAGCGTAATCCAAAAACCCCAAAAGCCAAGGGCAGGAACGACTTTTCGAGAGGATGGTACCCTAGGGATCAGAGTCCTACGCCTCTCTATAAATAGAAGGGCAAGCGCGGGTAGGGGGATATACGAAAAGGGAGACGCGTACATGGAAACATACTTAAGAATTCAGCTCTCTTCTAGGGCTGAAATGGTAGCTCACCGCACTTCATATTCCTAACTTCCGTCGCACACACTTAGATTATGGGTTTTAGTTTTAGTTGGGTGGTGGTTTTATTTCAATGTTTGAAGTTGTGTAACACCGTCCCGAGAAGGGGCGAGGATACAATCTATTATTTTTTAGTCTTGGTACGTTTGGTTTTACTTTTCCTCGTTATTATCAAATCTGAATGTTTTAGCGAAGTAAATTAGATGATATGATTTCAGCTTACCTTAGATTGTTCTGTTTCCCATGCATGAGTTCTTTGATTTACCTTTGGTTCCTGATTTATGAGCATCTCTTAGCTAAATGATTTTGTTAATGTTTAATCTATTAAATCTGAGCTGCTAACTTACGAATTTCGCTTGGTTGCAACGAAATCTTGGATTAAGTGTTCTAGGATGTTTAGATCTGGTCGTATGTAGTATGGTAGAGTAGATCTAAGTATGTTTATGTTGATTGAAGGTGTGATCATGTCTGAATTAGCTTCGGAAGTTGTAGATCTAATAGTCGAATTGTGATTTCTGCATTATTATGGCTTAGTTAGTTGTTTACGTAGATGCAGTTGTTTCCTTAGGGCAGATTTTAAATTACAAGTTATTACGTTAAATTTGTTTGGTCGCAAGTAGTTCACTTTTACTTTGTTTGGCGCCGTCTCATGTTTCCGACCGAGAGTTTCTCGGCTTACTCGCTTTCTTATTTTCTGAAGTAGTTAGCTTAGTTTAATTCTGTGTTATTCTGTAGTTAAAGAATCGATCTTTTTGTAGTCCACATGTTCACAGTACTGATCTGAGCTTTGAATATAAAATTCGGGGTTATTTTGTTTTCGAGAAAATTGTCCACAGTTCCAGTTTAGTTTGCTTTAAAGTCTCTGATCCAGTGTTTCATTATGTTGAATGTCAAGGTGTTTTCACAGTTTCGTAGCATGATTAGGTAGTTAGTCTTTATTCCAACCTATCGTTCACTTGATCCAATTTCCATTTTTCTTCCAGCATGATGAGTGTCTTGATCAAGTAGATAGTCTATATTCTGCCTAGCGTAATCCAGTAGCTTAAAAACTCCCAACTTAAAGCGTGGCAGCAGCCGACCCCTGTTCACTACTCACACACTCAACACACCGGTTTCTCTGTGGGACCGACCATGAACTTGTCTCTTTACTGTTAAAGTAGTGCAAATTTGGGAGTTATAAAAACATATTTGCGGCGGGAACGAGAGAGAACGCTTTGATCATGTGGCAACGACATTTACTAACTGATCCACTCGGTTCAGTTATCTTCTATATAGCTTGATCAACTCGTCTTCTTAAATCGCGTCCGACCAAAATGGCACCGTTGCCGGGGAAACATGGTGTTATTTTATGGATGTGTTTAGTGCATAGGTGTAAATAGTTTTATTTCTTTCTTTTCTAATTTGTTTTTTTCTTTCCTTTTATGAGAAGGTACCACCGCGGAGGACACTGAAATCATCCTCTCATATACAGAGATACTAACGCTCATTGGCGTGTCCAGGAAGCCGGTGTTGTTACCACTCGATACAGAGCCGCATTAGAAGCAACAGCTGTAGAACAGCTAATCAGCGAGGAAGAAGGAGAACAGAACGCACGCTCATGGTGAGAAGGAGCCCACCCATGCTATCGCTATCACTCCAGGGATGCGAACAATCGCTATCAAATCAAGGGTGCTAGCCGTGTTGTCAAATTTCTATGGCCTTTCGAAAGAATGTCCTTACGCTTTCCTTGAAGAATTTTGCAGATATTGTGATATTCAGCCCGTCCCGGTTGGATCCACTTTGGAGGATTACAGGCTAAAAGCTATACCCTTCGTCTTGAAGGGCGATGCAGGAGTCTGGCTGTCGAGGTTGCCAGAGGGATCGATCAGGACATGGGCCGAGTTCCGTATGATATTCTTTAGATCACATATTCCCAGCTTCGAAGATGAGTGCCCTGAAACAAGAGATTACAGAGGCAAGGCAAGAGTATGATGAGCCTCTGGGCCAATACTGGGATAGATTCCAGGGACTACTTCAAGCGTGCCCCAACCATAAGATGGGAGATCGTGAGATCTACTCAACCTTCTATGGCGGACTTACGGTGGACAGCAAAAACGACCTCAACCTAGCAGCCCAAGGGGATTTCTCAAAAACCCTATTCAGTCAAGCAAAGATTATTCTGGAGAAGCTAATCGAAGCAGAGAGATCGTATGAGACCTCCCGCAGCCAATAAAGAAGAGGTGTCGTGCACGCAGCGGAGGCAAGAAGTGATGAGAAGTTGGAGGCTCGATTCGAGCAAATGGAGAAGAAGCTGCTAGAGGCAGTAGAGAAGTCCAGAGCACCTCCGCCGCCTGCACCCAAGGAGAAGCCATATGTGCCACCACCACCGGAAGAGCACCACTACTATTATTGCTAATTCCCTCCTGAAGCGGAACCACAACCTCAGGTGAATTCCGTCGGCCATTGCAACGCAAGCGGCAACTGGATCCAGGGAAAGCAGAGGGATGCTCCGTGGAGATATCATCCCAATTTCAAGTGGAGTGATCAGAACCCAAGCCAACCGCCTCAATCGTCCACGCAGCAGATACAACCCTCCGAGGGGCAGCCCAATTGGCCCGCTCGGAACCAAGAGAGATCAAATAACGGAGGGAACAAAATGCAGGGTGGTCAGGCAAACTGGTCAGGAGGACCACAAGGCAATTGGTCAAGCAGACCTTAAGGGAACTGGTCCAGTGGAGGACAACCTAATTGGTCAAGCAGACAGCAGAAAGGAAATTGGGGCTACAGACATCAGGGCCCCCAGTCAAGCAACCAGGGGAGACAACTGAAGAACCAGGTGGTGAGTTATGTCCCGCCACATCAAAAAGGCAACCAATAGCACCTAGGTAACCAACAGCACCCAGGCAACCAACAACACAACCAGCCACAGTACTAGCCAGACCACTATGTGCCGTCAGACTACGCTCAGCCCAACCACGGTGGGGGCAATCGAATCAAAGATACAACCGGCACCCCAACGGAGGTCAATGAGAAATGATAGTCCCGCATCATCCTAATGATGCGATGCGAGAAATTCAAGAGGCCCAGAAGGAGCAAAGGGCAGCACTGGACATGCTTACGAAGCAACTGTCTCAAGTTGCAATGTCGCTGGAGAGCTGAGAGGAAACGAAGGAAAGATCCCTGCCACGGTGCAGCAGCCTGGGCGTGAGAACATTAGCGAAGTCTCCCTGAGGTTAGGGAAGGTGTACCAGAGCTCCAGCCCACCTGCAGTGTCCCCAACGTCTATACCTGGACAATGCCACCAAGAAGAAGGAGAGTCCAGTGGAGCGGATCAAACGAAAGGGAAAGAGAAAGGCAAAGCGAAGGTGGGCAGTGAGACCACAGGGGGGAGTCAAGGTGAAGAAACTGAGAAGGTCAAGCCATATCCATACCGCGGAATGGTGACCAGGAAGAGAGACGTCACAATCGACGTGGCCAGTATGTTCAAAGATGTGGAAGTCAAGGTGCCACTCTTGACGGCACTGAAGATGCCCCCAATCAGTAAGTTTATAAAGGACTACCTGGCGGAGAAGGTCAATGAGGACGGATTACAGAGGAGAACGGCTCTACCGTGATCCAGAGGAGCGACCTCCCATCGAAAAAGACCGACCAAGGAATGTTCACGCTCCTAATTTCGATTGGGGATATTCAAGTGGAGCACGCCATGTGTGATTTAGGGGGGTCTATCAATGTTCTGCCATACTCCATTTATAAGAAGCTGGGAGAGGCCAAGCTCGTCGATACTGATATAATGATACAGTTGGCAGACAGATCTTGTATTCACCCGGAGGGAATTCTGGAAGACGTACTCGTGAAGGTGAATAACTTTCTGTACCCAGCTGACTTCTTCGTCATCAAGATGACAGAGCAATCATCAAGGGAGTCAAGTGGAGTTTTCCTGGGAAGGCCGTTCCTGTCCACGGCCAGCACTATAATTGACGTCCGTAATGGGACCATCAGCTTGGATTTCAATGGAGAGCAGTTCACTTTCAATATTGGTGAAGCTATTAAGAGGCCAGCGGACAGCGAAAATATGTATTCAGTAGACGTGACTGAGCCACTAGTGCAGGAGTATCTGGAGGAAGAATTCCTACAGAGGCAGTTCACTGAATCCGCTGCAGATGAAAATGTCGAGAGAGAAGTCGCCAAATGGTAAGAAGCCATGAATGTTGGCGAAATGGATGATCAAGCCATCGCGAAAGCGATGATGGATTTTTGCGAGAGCCCGCGACCAGTTGGGTCAAGCGGGAAGGCTCAAGTGTCTAGCCTCGAAAATCTGCCTGATCAAGGCAAGTCACTGAGAAGAGAAACAGAAGAAAATCCACTCCCCACTGAAGTGCCGAAACCCGCGAAGGAGTTAAAGCCCCTTCCAGCACATTTGAAGTACGCCTATCTGGGGGAAGACGAAACAATGTCAGTCATCATCAATAGTCAGTTGACCCAGGGGCAGGAAGACAGATTGCTGGAAGTACTAAAGCGCAACCAGAAAGCCATAGGATGAAAGCTGACAGATCTTGTGGCATCAGCCCAGACTTGTGCATGCACCACATCAGATTGGAGGATGAAGCTAAACCGCACCGTGACCAGCAACGCAAACTCAACCCCAACATGAGGGAAGAAGTGCCCAAAGAGATAGTCAAGCTGGTCTCCATAGGAATCATATACTCCATCCCTGATAGTAACTGGGTCAGCCCAGTACATATGGTGCCGAAGAAGGGAGGAATACAGGTTGTAAAAAATGAGAAAAATGAGTTGATCCCAACACGGCCAATCACTGGGTGGAGGATGTGCATCGACTACAGTAAGCTGAATGCGGCCACGAAGAAGGATCACTTCCCTCTGCCATTCATTGACCAGATGCTTGAGAAATTGGCGGGGAAGCAATATTTCAGTTTCCTTGATGGGTACAGTGGCTATTTCCAGATCGCGGGGAATCCAGAGGACCAAGAGAATACCACTTTCACCTGTCCTTTCGGCACCTACGCTTACAGAAGGATGTCGTTTGGCCTCTGCAATGCCCCTGGCACTTTCCAAAGATGCATGATGAGCATCTTCTCTGATTTGTTGGAAGACTGCATAGAGATCTTCATGGACGATTTCACCGTCTATGGGGACACATTTGATCAGGGGTTATATAGCCTAAACAGAGTACTGGAAATATGCCGGCAGAAGGACTTGGTTCTGAATTTTGAAAAATGTCATTTCATGGTTACCGAAGGAATAGTCCTAGGACACGTGGTGTCTAGCAGAGGAATAGAAGTGGATCAAGCAAAGGTGGCAGTTATAGAGAAACTCCCGTACCCGACGAATCAAAAGGAGATCAGAGCCTTCTTGGGTCATGTTGGCTTTTATAGACGATTTATCAAAGATTTTGCAAAGATAGCCCAACCCTTGACATGGCTGCTCCAGAGTGAAGTGGAGTTCGAATTTTCTGATGCTTGCAAAGCCGCCTTCCAGCTATTGAAGGACAGACTGATCAGCTCTCAGATTATCCTCGCCCCTGACTGGAGTCACCCCTTCAAGGTGATGTGCGATGCAAGCGACTATGCAGTGGGGGTGGTCTTGGGTCAGAAGATTGATGGGAAGAGTTATGTTATCTTCTACGCGTCAAAAACTCTGAATCAAGCGCAGAATAAATATGATACCACCGAGAAGGAGATGCTGTCAGTGGTCTACGCCTTCGAGAAGTTCAGGCCCTACCTGCTGGGGGCAAAGGTGATAGTCTATACTAACCATGCGGCCATCTAGTACTTACTGGCAAAGAAAGAGTCAAATCCGCGTGTGATCGGATGGGTCCTCTTACTACAAGAGTTCGACTGGGAGGTAGTTGACAAGAAGGGAAGCGAGAATAGAGTAGCGGATCACTTAAGCCGGATTATGCAGGAAGATAATGGGGAAGCTATCTCTGACGCTTTCCCTGAGGAGCATTTATATCTGATCAAGGCAACATCTGAACTTCTGTGGATCAACCGAGATGAAGGGATTGATCAAGCTGACCGAGGAAGAAAGATCCAACACAGGCAACAGGAGCCATGGTTTGCGGACATGGCCAACTAATTGGTGACGGGCGAGCTGCCCAAAAATGATGAAGTTACAAGGGCATAGAAGTAGAAGCTCAAGAGCGACTCCCGATACTTCTATTGGGATGATCCGTACTTGTGGAAGATGGGGGCGGATCAATTCATCTGACGTTGTATACCAGATTGGGAACAAAAGGACATATTGGTCCACTGCCACACACTAGCTTGTGGTGGTCACTTCGGGCCAAAGAAGACAGCGATGAAAGTACTTGATAGCGGACTTTACTGGCCCTCCATCCATAAAGACGCCTACGAATTCTGCAAGAGATGCCCAAGATGCCAGCTGACTGGAGGAATCTCTACAAGAGACGAGATGCCACAGATCCCCATAATAGTATGCGAGATATTCGATGTATGGGGAATGGATTTCATGGGACCCTTCCCATCCTTGAAGGCAATCTCTACATTCTGGTAGCAGTGGACTATGTGTCCAAATGGATAGAGGCGAAGGCGATGAGGACGTGTGAGTCCAGGGAGGTGGCCAAGTTCTTAAAATCAAACATCTTTACCCGGTACGGGGTACCGCGAGCCATCATCTCTGATCACGGGACTCGTTTCGACAACAGAACCATCGAAGCTTTGATGAAGAAGTATGGCGTCCACCACCGCCTGTCCATACCTTACCACCCGCAGTCAAATGGCCAGGCTGAAGTGTCGAACAGAGAGATCAAGGCGATCTTAGAAAAGACGGTCAACCCCACGAGGAAAGATTTGAGTCATCATCTGGAGGACGCGCTTTGGGCTTACAGGACCGCTTTCAAACCGCCGATCGGAATGTCCCCCTACTGGCTGGTATTTGGGAAGATGTGCCATTTGCTTGTGGGAGTCGAGCATCAAGCTTTCTGGGCGATCAAAGAAATGAACATGAATGCCGAGTCTGGTGCTGAAGAGAGGAGATTGTAGTTGCAAGAGCTTGAGGAGCTCTGCCTTGATGCTTACGATTCCGCCATGTGGTATAAGGAAAAGACAAATATGTGGTATGACAAGAACCTTCGCAAGAAGGAGCTCAAGGTGGGCCAGAAAGTACTACTTTTCCAGTCAAGACTCAAGCTGATGCCTTGGAAGTTGCGGTCAAGGTGGATCGGCCCCTATACCATCATCGCCATCAGAGCAAATGGAGAAATCGAACTCCAAGGAAGCGATCCTGATTCGCCTTCCTTTTTGGTGAATGGGCATAGGGTGAATCCATATAAAGATGGAATGGAGGCGTGTGTGGTCGACGACATTCCACTACTCATGCCTAACTCTCGCCAGTAAAGCAGGTAAAAGAAGTGACTGGGTACTCTTGGGTAGTCTGCTTGATCAAGCAACAAATTTCTAAACCTACAAAACTGATCAAGTGACGTCCTAAGGGCACTCAGTGAAGTCCTTGGTATTTAGTGTAAATATTTTTCGTGTTATTAGTTTTAAACTCTAAGGAAGTTAAAAGTTGGAAAAAAGGAAGAAACTGATCAAGTGGTTAATATCTGAGTATACATCTGGAATTAATTGTCCACTTGATCAGTTGAAATTGGAGTTCAATTGGTGGGTTACAGTGGTCGAATTGATCAGGGCTGGGTGATGACAGAACGCGTGCACTCATTGAAAAGGTATCGGAGAACGCTAACTGCTGCATTGAAAAGTCGTACTAGAGAAAGGAAGCATATCGGGGAAGCTAAGCCAGCTGTCGCTCTGAAAAAGCGCGCCTGTACTCGAAGTGTCGCAGGGATCTCAACAGTCGGGATCTCGGTATAAAAGGCGGCTTTCTGAACCGTATTTCACTTTTGCCCAACCGCCTACAGTACACTATATTTGCTCTCATCCATACCTCTCAACGCTTCAGAACCCTTTCCCAAGTTATCATCCCCTCCACAGAAACCACCCACAGCCATCACCAAAAAAATGAAAATCACTCAACTAAGCACTTCCTCCTCATCCTCAAAGGTCAGCACCAGTAGTGGTGACCAAAGACCCTCGTCCCCAGCCAAAACAGTACCAGAAACCCCCGGCCCATCCACACCAACCACCTCAGTCCCTCCGTCACAACCTAGCGCCGCCGCTGCACTTCCTATAGTGAACCCGGCCGCCATGAAGCGCCTAGAGAATATCCTCCGTAGCATACCCACCGAAACAGATCCCACGGCGGCTTACGCCACCCTTAAAGCCCACTCGGAATTTTCCGGTCTAAGGACCAAGCTCCGACTCCCATACCCCAAAATCCTCCATCTTTTCCCCCCAAAACACAATCTCCCCCTCACGCTCCTAAACCTACTCCCATTTTCCCGCTGGTACAATACAGCGGAGACGACACCGACGAAGAAGAGGGAGGAGCGCAGCCTGTTGCCGCTCCGGTCGAGGGAGCGGAGTCCATACCGCCACCACCAGCAGAGGGCACACCTGCCCAAAACATTCCGTCACCAGCGAGTGGCAGGGGTTCTACTTCTGCCCACAAGCCATAGCCGATAGAGGTTGTGGACATTAACGATGATGATATGGAAGATTTTCCGCCGCCTCCCAGCGACATTCTACTGCAGCAGAGGGAGGCTGACTGGAATATTCTCCTAACTATGGAGGATGAACCGGAAAGGGAGGAGCAGCCGATGCGACGCAGGACGCGTAGGATGACAATGGAACAGTGTCACGACCGCCCTTACTAAGGATAGCAAAGACATGGAAATCGTGATTAGGGGAGGAACTAAGAAATGGGAAAGAAAATGGGGAACAATAAGAGACGACATTTAACACAAAGCTCGACTAACTTTCAAGGGAAAATATTTTAATGTATTGCATGGTTAAGCAGCGGATTAATGTCTCAAGGTATTTAATGTCATAAAACAGTATGGGGTAAAACAGAAGACATTTAAAAAACAAATTCAAACGAGGCAGTGGAAATAAGTTATCTAAAGAGAGTCATAGGATGACGCCTACGTATGCAGACACGACTCATCCATAAATTCTTAAAGCCCAACTCAACATCCGCCGCAACATCACTGCTCAACCTGCACATAGGGAAAACACATGCAAGGCTGAGTACTTAATATACTCAGTGGGCTCATGCCGAAAACATTTTATAAAAGTTATGTCATCCATACCATAGTGAACTCGAGTTTTACATTTAGAAAGGAAATATCATCGAGTATCACAAAAACAGTTTCATAGCCTGGCCAGGCAAACAATCTCCCCACTTTCTCAACAATCAAACATTCACATCCTCATACCATAGTGCGATGAAAGTGTGGCCACACTATTCGCCCACGAGACCGACCGACTAGCAAGGACGGCTCACGATCCCACCTGTGTACATAGCCTGATAGGGTTTGCGGCCCTACTCAGACCCGAATTCGTTTAACATAGCCCTATAGCCTAACGGAGCAAGCTCAACGAACTAGGCATCAGACAACAATCTCAACATCAAAACAATCAGGCATGACATAACACTTTAAACCATCCTTATAACACCATAATCATACTTTTGAAAGCATAAAAGAGTTTAGTACAAGAAAGTCCACCTAGCTTGCTTATACTGTCACGACCCAATTCTCGTTAAGGATAACAAGAATGGGTGGTTCGCGACTAATTGGGGATTAAAGAAACGGGGATAGAAAAGGGGTAGAATCTGAAGAACTTGCCTGAAGGCCAACTGATTGATATCACCAAATAAGTGTCAAGTATTCACTTACAAGCTCTCAAGAAATAGAGTCATTCAACAAGTCAACTGAATCAGAGTTCGATGATGAGACATTTCTATTCTCATTTAACAAAACACAGGGGAATAGGTCCCCACTGAACGACTTCGTGTATGAGGACACGAATCGCCTGGGAAATCCACAAGCTTATTTAATAGCATCGACTCCGATCAATCTTTACTCCATCTTGACATTCAACCTGCACGTTTACAAATACATGCAGGGCTGAGTACAGGAGTACTCAGTGGACACACGCCGAAAACAAAACATACAAATATAAGTTGTCACCCATCAACAGTATCACACGGGGTTTTTCTTAAAAAGGCCCAAGCATACTAAATTCTTTTGTGATCTTAAAAGTCCGACTGATCAGTCTAAGTTCTTGGTATTCCCTCCCTGTCTGAGTATCTAATGTGCCGTTGAAGGTGGCCACCTTAAACGAACACCCTCGCCGGCCAACCTCTCTCTAGGATGGCTCACAGCGCTCGTGCACTTAATTCCGAATAGGATTTGTGGTACTATTGGGAACCGAATTCGTTACTAAACTTTTGGCATCGCCAAACTCTCGGCATATAGCCCTCACAGACAGGTCTCAAAAATAAATATTTTATGGCGTGACAACAACTTTAAAAGAGATGATCACATCTTCATTTTTGAGAAAAGATATTTCATAACTTCAAAACATTTGCCTTATATCCACACTATAGTGCTGGATATTAAAAGAAAAGCCCACATGTTATGTTTATCTCCAATTAACAATTCCTCGTTCGGCCTCTCTTGCCCCTTGAACAAATTCCTTTAGAAATAAATAGCGTAGACGCTAATTAATACTTGAATTATTTCTCCTGAGAAAAGAATGCATGCATCACATAGGATAACACCTACATCTTAATCTCGGCTTTTAGGATTTCTCTTTAAATCCTAACTCGGCTTTACTGCTCTGCAGTACTCTTCCCTAATTTAATTGAGGACAACCCATTCTTCCTCATTTATTTTCGGCCCATTCTCCTCTCAAAAGGCCCATTTTCGAAATTAATTAAAGTGGCCCAAGCCACTTTCCTTCCCTTTTCCTTTCTTCAGTACGTGATTATCTCTCTCTCCCATTCTAATTCTTTTAATTTCTCTCTTCTTCCACAATGCACAGCATACTCTTCTCCCTCACGCCCCTTTTCCTTTTTCTTGAGCTCTCCGGCGAATTCACGCCCGGAGTGGCTCCGATCTTCCTCAAATCGATCTTTTTCTCTCCCTCCTCTAATACGTCCTCCTCAATTTTACACATTTTAATTCTTCAACAAAAAGAAATCCCCAGATTGCATAGTACCACAGCGTCCCCTACCCCCTTCATCGGCGAATTCGCGCCTCCTCCGTGTCGCTGCTCCGGAGTCGGCCTCTGTCTCTTCTCCCCGAATTCTATTTCTCAAAATTTAAATCTTAGGGATTCCCCCAAATTTTCCCTAAACGGAGAAATTACCGCAGCGGCATTTTCTTCCGTCGCCTCGCCATTGCTGACCGGCCCCTCACTGCCGGTTCTCTTCCCTCACGGCGAGGTTACCGATTTGGGGGAGGCGTCGCCTCTTCTGCCTCGTTCTGGCGAAGCGCCGCCCCGACGGGCGCCGGGTTCCGTTGATCCCCCCCCGTGCTCTCCGTTGCCCCGTCGACCAAGCTAAGTCCCACTCCCCTTCCCCTTTTATTTATTGTTATTTGATTGAGAGTTCCATTTGCTCTTTGGTTTAAAGCTGTGATTTTTGGTGGGGGAATTGTTTCCTGGAGCTGATCCTTGGCTACTATTGTTATGATTTTACATATGCCTACTGTTCCATTCTCATACTAGTTGTAGGGATCTTATGAGGAGTTCTATGTTCTTGTGCTATCCGATCATTCTATATGATGCAAGGAGGGTGTTGTCGAGGGTTTACCTTGCTTGGTGATCCCTCTCGGTTCTCGGCTGCCCTTCCTACTGCCGCTGCTCCGCACCGCTGCTCCTTACTCCGTTGCACTCTCCTGCCTTGAGAAACTGGCAGAATATGAGTGTGGAGTGGGGAAGGAGATGGTGGTATTTATAGGCAAAAGCCTTGGCTTCTTGTGGCATGGATTTGGGGCATTTAACTCCTAATTTTGGCTACAATCTCCAGCCACCTTTTGAGTTACATGTTTAAGGGAATCCTACCCCTTTGGTGAAATCCTTGGGGCTGCCCTTTGACCAATTTTTGCAGCCTACACGGCTGACCTATGTAGCTCCTCACTATGCTTTATCTCTTAATGAAGCTTGCCCTTTCTCCCCTTTATTCGTGTTTCAACTTCTAACCCCCTCTTTGGTGTAACTCTTGTAGGTACAAGGCTATCCAAGGTTGGGAATCTTGTGGGAATGGTGGTGGAACCAAGACCGAGGAAGATGGAGAAGGAAGAAAAAGGATTTGTTGATCACCATTTGTCTTATCTTCCCATCCATTCTAGTTTAGGGTAGATAGGAATGGTGTAGTATTTTTCTTCATTTAGCAATTGGATTTGGATGTAAAGTAAGTTGTATGTACTCACTTTTTCCTCAATAAAAGTGTGCTTGAAACTCTTCTTTGTACTCAATTTCTTTCAATAAGCTTGATTTGTTTCAACGCCGAAAAATACAATGGAAATTGTACGCCCTCTACACGAGAAAAAAATCGAGCTAATAAATCCGAATTAATCAAGATAACGAGGATTAAAGCCCGGGGCGTCACATATACCACACAGTTCACAACTTAAAGGCAAGCGTTGCTCTTTGTACCCACGTACGCACAACAACCCTTGTCAATATCATAACACATAATACAATCAGTTTTCTATCAACATATTAATGATGCATGTCCTATCATTCCTTTCATAGTTTTCTCACATTGCCCATCCTAATCGTTTACCATCATAACCGAAACATTTCCTTTAGCATACATCAACGTGCAACACATAACATTATCACATCATAGTATAGGTTCCTTACTCACACATGTATCATGTTCTTCATTCAAAAGTTGTCAACGAAGAGTATTTCAACAAAACAGAATCTGATAGAACAACGCAGTCTTTTTGTAAAAATCATTAACATTAAAATTCCATCCGATAATATTTGAAGCTAAAATTTGGTCACCACACAGTAGACACAAAAAGGTTCATCCAGTTAAAATTTCACATCAAAATCGTGTCTTTTGATCAGTCCAAACGAAAATGAAATTCACTGGACGGAACACAAATTCTGGCAGGACTGCGCAGTTCAATTGAAAAATTCGTTGAAAATTCATCCGATATCAATTTAAGTTGAAATTTTGACACAACACATAAGACATCCAAAACTTCATCCAGTTAAAAGTTTGTGTCAAAAGGAGATCGTTTGATTGGTCAAAAACTCGTCAGTGAATAAGTTCCACAATTAAATAAAAGGTGTAGTGTGGGGGAGGGGTTTTTGAAAATTTGGTTATTTAATTAGCATAGAAATTGATTTGGTATTTACTTGGAGAGAAATATACTCACAAAATAGGTAAAAAGATATTGAGTATCCCACAAATACGATAACAAGACAATTTAAAAATCTCCAAGTAGGAAGGGAGGGAGGGGGCGTGTACTATGGGGAGTACTTAAGAAAAATTTTTAAATCCTCAAATTAAATAGGAATAGGATTTAAATTTGATAATTTTTTTAGTAGGAAAAGACTCCCATAAAATAGGTAACAAACAAATTAGTCCCCTAAAGAAAATTATAGGTATAAGGGGCGAAAATTTTGAGGTCTTAAAGAAGGAAAGAGTCAAAACCTAATTAAAATAAGATATGGAGAGATTTAATTGGATTTTAATTCAAGGAAGGAAATAAGTAAAGTACCAATTAAATCTACAAAATTAATTTATTCTCCTAATTCATAGGAGCTTTCGAAAATGCCAAGAGATGGGCAAGGGGTCGAAAATTATGTACAATAATATTGGGACAATTTGGTTTGAATTTAATTTGGATAAATATCCCAAAACAATTAATTAAATCCAAGAAATATAATATTATTTCTAATAAATAGGAGGGCCAAAAATTCCAATAAAATGGTTAGAATAATTATGCATGATCCCATTTAATTTAATTCACACATTGGAAAATAAATCACATTATTGCACATAACTCACAACAACTAATTTCACATAATTAACTCCATCACATAGAAATCAAATTCCACAAATGAATTTTCCCAATCGACATCCCCATTAATAAAATAAAATAAGTCACAAATTTCCGGGGTGCTACATCCTTCCCCTCTTAACAGAAACTTCATCCCGAAATTTGGTCGTCTCACGTAAACAATTCGGGGTACTTTTCTTTCATCCTATCTTCTAACTCCCACGTGGCTTCCTCGGGACCATGGTGTTTCCACAACACTTTAACGGATGCTATTGACTTGTTTCGTAACTCTTGCACCTTTTGATCTAAGATTGCTTCGGGTCTCTCCTCGTAGCTCATGTCGGGGGTCAGGACAACCTCTTCTTGATGAATCACCTGCTTGGGATCAAACACGTACTTGCACAACTGCGACACATGGAACATGTTGTGCATACTCCCAACACTAGAAGGTAACGCCAGGCGATACGCAACAGGACCTACTTCATCAATAATCTCGTACGGCCCTACAAAACGCGGTTTCAATTTTCTCTTCACTCCAAACCTCACAACTCCTCTCGTCGGGGATACTTTCAAGAAGACTTGGTCACAAACATCGAATTTGATCTCCGTTCGGCGCACGTCAGCATACGACTTTTGCCTATCTTGAGCTTCTTTGATCCTTGCACGGATTTGATGCACAATTTCGGTCATCTCCTTGATAGCGTCGGGTCCTAACATCCTTCTTTCACCAACTTCATCCCAGTAGAGTGGGGATCAACACTTCCTACCATACAGGGCTTCATACGGCGCCATGTCAATCGTTGCTTGATAACTATTGTTGTAGGCGAAATTAACCAAAGGCAGAACAGTTTCCCAACTTTCCCCTAGGTCTAGGCCAACGGCTCACAGCATATCTACAAGTGTTAGAATCTTCCTTTCCGACTGCCCGTCAGATTGCGGGTGATAAGCAGTGCTAAAGTTCAACTTCGTGCCTAGCTCCCGTTGCAAACTCATCCAAAATTTTAACGTGAACTTCGTGTTGCGATAGGACACAATGGTCTTTGGCACTCCATGCAAACGTACAATCTCACTCACGTAGAGCTTAGCTAACTTGTGCGAACCATAGGTAATCCTAATCGGTAAGAAGTGCGCACTTTTAGTGAGTCGATCGATGATCACCCAAATCGCAGTATTCTCCTTTTGTGACTTCGGTAATCTCGTTATGAAGTCCATGGCTATATACTCCCACTTCCATTCAGGGATTTCGAGCGGTTGCAATTTCCCATATGGTCGTTGGTGTAAAGCCTTTACTTGTTGACATGCTAGACATCGTTCCACAAACGATGCTACATCCCCTTTCATTCCATTCCACCAAAAACGTTGCTTCAAGTCTCGATACATCTTTGTGCTTCCAGGGTGAGCAGTGTAAGGCGTGTCGTGTGCTTCACTCAAAATCTCATCTTTCAGTGCCTCGTCGTTCGGCACACACGATCGTCCATCGAAAGTCAAAGCATTGTCCTCCTCCTCATGAAAGTGGTCACGTTTCTTGGTCCTCACCTTCGCACGTGTCTCTTCCAAATTCTCATTACGTCGCTGAGCTTCTATGATCTTAGTTCTTAAGTCTGGCTCAATTACTAGCGTCGCTATTCTTCCTCCTACTATCTCGGGTGCTTTCACTATCTCCAATTGCATCCTAGCAAAATCACGGATCAACGTTTCCCCTTGAGTTAGAAAAGAAGCTAGTTGAGGTTGGTTCTTCCTACTCAAATCATCAGCCACTACATTCGCCTTGCTCGGGTGATGGTGAATACCACAGTCATAATCCTTCACGATCTCGAGCCAACGTCGTTGTCTCATGTTCAGCTCCTTCTGTTCGAAGAAGTACTTGAGATTCTTGTGATCCATATAAATCTCACATCTCACTCCATAGAGATGATGTCTCCAAATCTTTAGTGCGTGCACTACTGCTGCTAGCTCTAAGTCATGAGTCGGGAAGTTTAGTTCATTTGGCCTCAATTGCCGGGAAGCATACGCTATCACCTTCTCATCTTGCATCAACAAGCATCCTAGTCCTACTTTCGACGCGTCAATGTAGACGGCGAAGTCCTTGTCGGTTTCCGGCACTGCTAGGACAGGTGTTGTAGTCAACTTCTCTTTCAACAGTTGGAAACTCGCCTCGCATTCCAGCGTTCAAACTACTTTGATTCCCTTCTTCAACAGTTGCGTCATCGGTCTCACCATTTTACAGAATCCCTCAATGAAGCGTCGGTAATATCCCGTCAATCCCAAGAAACTGCGAATTTCACTCGGCGCTTTCGGCGATTTCCAGTTTTGCACGGCCTCGACCTTTGCTGGGTCCACTTGGATTCCATCCGCCGTCACTATATGACCAAGAAAGTTCACTTTATCCAACCAAAACTCACACTTACTAAACTTGGCGTAAAGTTGTTCCTTCCGCAATGTTTCCAACACAGTTCGCATGTGCCATCCATGCTCCTCCTCATTCTTCGAATACACCAACACATCATCAATGAAGACTAGCACAAATTTGTCGAGATACTCGTGGAAAACTCAGTTCATCAAGTCCATGAAAACTGCCGGGGCGTTAGTCAGTCCAAAAGGCATCACGACAAACTCATAATGGCCATAACGAGTGCGAAAAGCAGTCTTAGGCACATCCTCTCGTCGGACCTTTAGTTGATGATATCCCGACCTCAAGTCCATTTTCAAAAATACGCCAGCTCCTCGAAGTTGGTCAAATAAGTCATCAATTCTTGGCATAGGGTACTTATTCTTCAAGGTCAACTTGTTAAGCTCACAGTAGTCGACGCACATCCTCATCGTCCCATCCTTCTTCTTCACGAATAAAACAGGCGCTCCCCACGGTGACACACTAGGTCGAATGAATCCCAAAACTAGTAGTTCTTGCAACTGAATCTTCAATTTTGCCAACTCCTTAGGGGCCATTCGGTATGGTGCTTTCGATACTGGCGCAGATCCAGGTTCCAAGTCAATGGTAAACTCCATTTGTATGTTAAAAGATCAAGCTTTTGCCTTTCCTTAAAGTGTTGCATCAAGAACTCAGAATTTAATCAAACAGTCTTAACTTGGTTATGAACCGATTTCGAATTATACAAACACTGTAAAAAAATGCTTTAAATTTGAAGAGTTCCAAAATCTCTCAAGGGAACTAGAATTACAATTTCATCTCGGCTTTTGTTTTGAATCTCACTAACTTGCGACAATTGGTTAGGAACATCCCCACGGAGCTTGAAAGAACATAAGATAGGTCATGAACATAAGATGAAATCGAATTAAATCTCAATTCTCATGGTAGGCTACCAAACAAGATAATTCAGTTGTTAGAGCAAATTTGAAAGGTCCACACATCAATGGATAAGGACTTAAACATGTCACGGCCAAAAATGATCAGTTGCATGAGGATTTAGAAATGTAGGCAGTTGTCACAAAGTAGCACTGATCACGGTTCAACGAAAATCATAATATGGAACAATAAAATCACATCAATTCGTTCATAAGTTTGCGAAAGGCAACCAAGGTCAAAGGAACTTTTGAAAAAAAATCAAGTGGATTAAATTTTTTAAGGCAAGGTACAAAATGTAGGCCTTAACTTCGTCTTGTAGAAAGAAAAGTTCTAATATGGAAATGATACATAAGTGGGACTGAACCAAAAAGAATTTCACTCTGTAAGAAAGAACTTGACACGGACATGGTTACAAAATGAAAAGCTGAACAAAATTTCGAAGAAGAATATCCCATAGAAAACATGTCTGCGAAACGTGATTATATTGAAGGACATAACTGCAAGCAGCCTTAGGAATGAAGTTCAATAGCAAAGGTTCACAAAGTCAAAATATTGTTCGTATAAATAATAAGTCAAAGAAGACTACATTCATTCCAAGTGTCCAAAGTTATGAAGGCAACACCACTTTCCAAGAACTGAAAGTGAGTTATGACTCAATGGAGGAAAAGAAATAATATGTCTTACTTGCAAAGAGTGAGTGAAACAAACAGTTAAATAGACAAGGGCTCACGGTTATTTGAAGGGTCCTGAAAAAAATAACTCCTTAGAATCCAAGTAAGAACTTTTGATTAAAATAGTTTGTCCTAGCTATTAAAGCCGTACTCCCTCGTTCATCTTTCGCAAGCCGAAACTGGTAACATCGCTCTAAGAAACTGTGGATTCCACGCTGAGATTCATCGTGTCATTGCCACTAATAATGATAGTCGGAATCCATATCTTCATAATATTCCTTGCATGTCATAGCAATCATTCTCTTAAAAACATTATAATTATACTCGCGCTCTCTACACGCAATAATAGTCGTTTGCGTCGCATCGCCACGTAAGAATAGGTTTAGCTTATCAGATCGCAGGTACGATCTCTCTCCCCGTTGTAGGATTACATCATTTGGCATCTCCTCTTGTCTCGTACTTTTTCTCATTCAGAAATTCTCTTCAATTTGCACACCTTCTCCTCTTGAGCTCATTATCGTATGTAATGTCTCTTCGCATTCTCCTTATTCTTATCGTTCTGGAAGACAATAGTGAATTTGTAATTTTTCAATGAAGTTCGAATTCGCACCACATATTTCCATTTGTCTTACCACTCGGAAAAGTGATATCGCAGTTGTAACAACTAAGTTCGATATCGTTCGATCTAACAAACATCTATGTTTGCATACAAAGTTCATAGCATCATAATTTCTTCTATCAGCACTATCATAAAATACCTCACACTTCAACGTTCACAAACCATCACTTAAATCATTATTCACATACTACATAATTAAACAAGCATAAATGTATATCGCTATACATAACCACATCATACTTCTCGTTCACTTCAAGATCTCAATTTCCCAAAAGAAAAGAACTAACATGCTTTCATTTAAAGTTCAAAGATATATATATATATATATATAGGATTGTATTCAATGTCGAACTAATTTTAAAGACCGAACTAGAGACCAAATCTCATCCGCACATTGTTGTAATCTAACGGTTGTATAAAATCAACCAAATATCATTTTTTTAATTCAATTAATAGGCTGCAGGGTCTTTTAGGAACTACCAAATTACTGCAGTTATGTTGTTTCCTTAAATCATGCGACACCAATACGGAATAAAACTCAGAATTTAATCAAACAGTCTTAACTTGGTTATGAACCGATTTCGAATTATACAAACACTGTAAAAAAATGCTTTAAATTTGAAGAGTTCCAAAATCTCTCAAGGGAACTAGAATTACAATTTCAGCTCGGCTTTTGTTTTGAATCTCACTAACTTGCGACAATTGGTTAGGATCATCCCCACGGAGCTTGAAAGAACATAAGATAGGTCATGAACATAAGATGAAATCGAATTAAATCTCAATTCTCATGGTAGGCTACCAAACAAGATAATTCAGTTGTTAGAGCAAATTTGAAAGGTCCACACATCAATGGATAAGGACTTAAACATGTCACGGCCAAAAATGATCAGTTGCATGAGGATTTAGAAATGTAGGCAGTTGTCACAAAGTAGCACTGATCACGGTTCAACGAAAATCATAATATGGAACAATAAAATCACATCAATTCGTTCATAAGTTTGCGAAAGGCAACCAAGGTCAAAGGAACTTTTGAAAAAAAATCAAGTGGATTAAATTTTTTAAGGCAAGGTACAAAATGTAGGCCTTAACTTCGTCTTGTAGAAAGAAAAGTTCTAATATGGAAATGATACATAAGTGGGACTGAACCAAAAAGAATTTCACTCTGTAAGAAAGAACTTGACACGGACATGGTTACAAAATGAAAAGCTGAACAAAATTTCGAAGAAGAATATCCCATAGAAAACATGTCTGCGAAACGTGATTATATTGAAGGACATAACTGCAAGCAGCCTTAGGAATGAAGTTCAATAGCAAAGGTTCACAAAGTCAAAATATTGTTCGTATAAATAATAAGTCAAAGAAGACTACATTCATTCCAAGTGTCCAAAGTTATGAAGGCAACACCACTTTCCAAGAACTGAAAGTGAGTTATGACTCAATGGAGGAAAAGAAATAATATGTCTTACTTGCAAAGAGTGAGTGAAACAAACAGTTAAATAGACAAGGGCTCACGGTTATTTGAAGGGTCCTGAAAAAAATAACTCCTTAGAATCCAAGTAAGAACTTTTGATTAAAATAGTTTGTCCTAGCTATTAAAGCCGTACTCCCTCGTTCATCTTTCGCAAGCCGAAACTGGTAACATCGCTCTAAGAAACTGTGGATTCCACGCTGAGATTCATCGTGTCATTGCCACTAATAATGATAGTCGGAATCCATATCTTCATAATATTCCTTGCATGTCATAGCAATCATTCTCTTAAAAACATTATAATTATACTCGTGCTCTCTACACGCAATAATAGTCGTTTGCGTCGCATCGCCACGTAAGAATAGGTTTAGCTTATCAGATCGCAGGTACGATCTCTCTCCCCGTTGTAGGATTACATCATTTGGCATCTCCTCTTGTCTCGTACTTTTTCTCATTCAGAAATTCTCTTCAATTTGCACACCTTCTCCTCTTGAGCTCATTATCGTATGTAATGTCTCTTCGCATTCTCCTTATTCTTATCGTTCTGGAAGACAATAGTGAATTTGTAATTTTTCAATGAAGTTCGAATTCGCACCACATATTTCCATTTGTCTTACCACTCGGAAAAGTGATATCGCAGTTGTAACAACTAAGTTCGATATCGTTCGATCTAACAAACATCTATGTTTGCATACAAAGTTCATAGCATCATAATTTCTTCTATCAGCACTATCATAAAATACCTCACACTTCAACGTTCACAAACCATCACTTAAATCATTATTCACATACTACATAATTAAACAAGCATAAATGTATATCGCTATACATAACCACATCATACTTCTCGTTCACTTCAAGATCTCAATTTCCCAAAAGAAAAGAACTAACATGCTTTCATTTAAAGTTCAAAGATATATATATATATATATATATATATATAGGATTGTATTCAATGTCGAACTAATTTTAAAGACCGAACTAGAGACCAAATCTCATCCGCACATTGTTGTAATCTAACGGTTGTATAAAATCAACCAAATATCATTTTTTTAATTCAATTAATAGGCTGCAGGGTCTTTTAGGAACTACCAAATTACTGCAGTTATGTTGTTTCCTTAAATCATGCGACACCAATACGGAATAAAACTTCAACAATTATTTTTTTGATTCACTATTAACCTACATAATCTGCTACTGAAGAAATCGTGATATACAAAGATTGTATCACAGTTTTTGTAGTATTTTAGCAAGATACATACTTTTAATTCTGAATTCCATATAGCCAATTTTGCTTATGAATTCCATCGTTTTCCTTGGAGGATTTAACCACCCCATACATGTAGTTGCTTTTCCTTCAATGGATGATAGGAACAACCCAACTCCCACAACTGAAGCTTCTCGACGAGCAGCAACTGAAGGTGCACCTACTTCTGTGGCCAACCATGTCGAACATCATGGAGCAATATGGATGAGTTACAAACTCCAGTCGGATAGGGACCAATGTAGTGTGCCACCGCTGCCGCTGCTACACTATCGTCGTTCAATCACTTCATCTTATAATAATTGTACTTCATCTTATAATGAAATAACTTCACCCCGAGAAATGGAAACATTTCGGTTAAAACCTCCCTCCTCCGTCTTCTACATCTCGCTCACTACATCTCTCTCCAGTGCCTCTGCCTTCGCCGACGAGTGGCGGCACGCCACCCGTCATTCCCCCTCTCACTCACGTCTGACCTCTCTCTCTCTCTCTCACTATCTCACTATCTGCTCTTGCTCAAACTCATTCACTCTCATCCCCATCTCCAATTTTGAACCCTAGCCATCCGAAAAATCTTCTTCATCAATCTTCCCTCTCAGCAACTTATAGCCACCCTTGATTCGTGACATTTGGTGTCGGTAACCTCCATAACTCGGCTCCTAACGACATGCCTCGGCTCTCCCTACTCGCGGTACAGCATTGTTGTTCAGGCACTGACTCGAGGTCAGTCTCGGGTTGAATTTCACCTGCAACTCGGCCCCGATGTAGTGTGCCACCACCGCCGCTACTACACTACCGTCGTTCAATCACTTCATCTTATAATCATTGTACTTCATCTTATAATGAAATAACTTCACACGAGAAATGGAAACATTTCGGTTAAAATGAGCCAAAATTTGAACAGTCCAAAATAAATAACTTCATCTTATGATATAATTTCTCCATATTATATTTACATTGTTTCATCTTATAATCAAATAACTTCACCCGAGAAATGAAAATAAATTTTAATAATGTATTATGACTGAATAGTCCCTGGTATGAAGTAAATTGCTTATAGGATGAATGACGGAAATTATTTGTACAATATCTCATCTCATCCATCAAAAATTAGATCCAATGACTAATATTTTGTCTCTAGTTCTACACTAAGGAGGTGTTGTGCATATAAGGGGACCCTATATATATATATATATATATATATATATATATATATTTATTTTTATTTTTTTTTTCAAAAATTTCCAACAACTTTCTACAACATAAATATTTTTCCTCAATCAAACTCCACCAACACAACTAGTCACTACCATTGCAAAACATCAACCTCAAAATCCTTTTCCCTCTTTTTTTGACATACCAAACACCATGCAAATCTTTCGAAACTTATAACTTGTTCTTTTCTCCACACAACAAAATAATTCTTCCTTTTCTATACCAACTTCCACAAAATATCTTTTTATCTCGTTGTTTGTGATAGATCTAAAGCTCGTCACGTATCATCAAGTTTGATATCATCTTAAGGCTTCCAATGTTCATATGCTTATGTCGTAGTATTTTCACACATAACACCTATTTATGACATCATGTCACTCATGCTCATGTTTCAACATAATAATACCATCACATTATCATATTCACAAATAACCTTCATACACATGCATACTCTTGCCAACACATCCTTATCATCTCATCATCGATTTCATATTCTTTCAACAACTTAAAACATAACTCATTTTCTTTTGGTTGAGCGTGATGCTTCGGATGTTGAGCCTTCGTGACACTTTTAGTCTAGGGGTACTAATCTAGACTTAATCTGAAAGAAGACTCTCGGACCAGAGCGAAAGAACGAAGCTCTGATACCACTCTATCACGTCACCCTTACTAAGGATAGCAAAGACTGGAAAATCGTGACTAGGGGAGGAACTAAGAAACGGGGAAGAAAATGGGGAACAATAAGAGACGACATTTAACACAAAGCTCGACTAAACTTCAAGGGAAAATATTTTGATGTATTGCATGGTTAAGCAGCGGATTAATGTCTCAAGGTATTTAATGTAATAAAACAGTATGGGGTAAAACAGAAGACTTTTAGAAAAATAAATTCAAACGAGGCAGCGGAAATAAGTTATCTAAAGAAAGTCATAGGATGACGCCTATGTATGCAAACATGACGCATCCATAAATTCTTAAAGCCCGACTCAACATCCGCCGCAACATCACTGCTCAACCTGCACATAGGGAAAACACATGCAGGGCTAAGTACTTAATATACCCAGTGGGCTCATGCCGAAAACATTTTATAAAAGTTATGTCATTCATACCATAGTCAACTCGAGTTTTACATTTAGAAAGGAAATATCATCGAGTATCACAAAAACAGTTTCATACCCTAGCCAGGCAAATAATCTCTCCACTTTCTCAACAATCAAACATTCACATCCTCATACCATAGTGCGACGAAAGTGTGGCCACACTATTCACCCACGAGACCGGCCGACTAGGAAGGACGGCTCACGATCCCACATGTGTACACAGCCTGATAGGGTTTGCGGCCCTACTCAGACCCGAATTCGTTTAACATAGCCCTATAGCCTACCGGAGCAAGCTCAACGAACTAGGCATCAGGCAACAATCTCAACATCAAAACAATCATGGCATGACATAACACTTTAAACCACCCTTATAACACCATAATCATACTTTTGAAAGCATAAAAGAGTTTAGTAAAAGAAAGCCCACCTCGCTTGCTTTTACCACACAGTTCACAACTTAAATGCAAGCCTTGCTCTTTGTAACCACGTACGAACAACAACCCTTGTCAACATCATAACACATAATACAATCAGTTTTCTATCAACATATTAATCATGCATGCCATATCGTTCCTTTCATTGTTTTCTCACATTGCCCATCCTAATCGTTTACCATCATAACTGAAACGGTTCCTTTAGCATACATCAACGTGCAACACATAACATAATCACATCATAGGATAGGTTTCTTACTCACACATGTATCATGTTCTTCATTCAAAAGTTGTCAACGAAGAGTATTTCAACAAAACAGAATCTGACAGAACAGCGCAGTCTTTTTGTAAAAATCATTAAATTCCATCTGATAATATTTCAATCTAAAATTTGGTCACCACACAGTAGACACATAAAGGTTCATCCATTTAAAATTTCACACCAAAACCGTGTCTTTTGATCAGTCAAAATGAAAACGAAATTCACTGGACGGAACACCAATTCTGGTAGGACTGCGCAGTTCAATTGAAAAATTTGTTAAAAATTTATCCGATATCAATTCAAGTTGAACTTTTGACACAACACAGAAGACATCTAAAACTTCATCCAGTTAAAACTTTGTGTCATAAGGAGATCGTTTGATTGGTCAAAAACTCGTCGGAACCTACTGTCCGTACACAACAGTTTTCATGCTCAACATTCACAAACCCTAGTTTGTCTATCATACAATCACACATACCTGTTCATGCTTCCAACACATATTCATGCTTCAAAAACAAAATTACCACCATGCTTTCCTAGTCACACATAACATTCACAATTGATGCATCCACACACTTACACACACACGTACATACACACACACACACATTCTTGTGCAACCATCCTTCCCAACCAATTAACTCTTAGATTTACGATTCTCCACTCAACTATATGCATGAGGAGTTCAAATATTATGGATTTAATGGTAAGAAAGGGAAAGGTGGATAAAAAATTATACCCGTCTCTTGGAAACAATCGGTAGGAATGACAATTGGTTGATTCTTCGATGGATCTTTGAGTTTCCAACTCCAAAACGTAGCAAGAACGAAGAATTGGTGGAGGATTGAGTGAGAGGGAGAAGAAGAGGCGTGTGTGAGGAGAAGGAGAGGAAGGGAGGCGTTAATCCCACACTTACATAAAACAATTAAAATTGTGGGAGAATAAAATAGAGGTCAATGAATAAGTTCCACAATTAAATAAAATAGGCATGTAGAGTGGGGGAGGGGTTTTTGAAAATTTGGTTATTTAATTAGCATAGAAATTGATTTGGTATTTACTTGGAGAGAAATATACTAACAAAATAGGTAAAAAGATATTGAGTATCCCACAAATACGGTAACAAGACAATTTAAAAATCTCCAAGTAGGAAAGGAGGGAGGGGGCGTGTACTATGGGGAGTACTTAAGAAAGATAATATTATTTCCAATAAATAAGAGGGCCGAAAATTCTAATAAATAAGAGGGCCGAAAATTCCAATAAAATGGCTAGAATAATTATGCATGATCCCATTTAATTTAATTCACACATTGGAAAATAAATCACATTATTCCACATAACTCACAACAACTAATTTCACATAATTAACTCCATCACATAGAAATCAAATTCCATAAATGAATTTTCCCAATCGACATCCCCATTAATAAAACAAAATAAGTCACAAATTTTCGGGGTACTACAAACAGTTTCTGGGGGAGGCAGAGGCCTTGAGAGCCAACCAATTGAGAAGGGAGGAGGAGACGATGGAGCAGAGACCCCGCGTAGTGCGACGACTGGTGGATGAGGAGGAGCCAATGAACCAAGGGGCCGGTGAGGCCATTGATGAAAGTGAGGCTGTTGAGGAAAGCCGTGTGAGAGCTGAGAGAGAACGAAAGAGGAAGGGGAAGGAGATAGCTCACCCTCCTCCTAAGAAGATAAACCCTGCCAATGTGGGGATTGTGATCACTGACGCCTACCAACCTGCCTCCCCACAAGAAGGAGACGAGGGCAATGACACAGAGGGCCGAGAGTTGCGCTGGACTCGGACGTCCAGGAGGCAACAAGTTAGGCTTGCAACACCCCCTGCCGCCGACTACTCCAAACCGACTGTGGCCTTGACCCCGGACCTCCTCCAATAGATGCTAGAATTCGACAACCCTAAGTGGCAGGAGGAGGTCCACCAGCGGGTGACTGCCCAGAAGCGACTGAAGGCCGGGAAGAAACTCCACCAACCATCCTTGGAGACGATCCGGGTTGAGGAGAAGTTTGCCGAGTACATTACCGGCATTGGATTTGAGTGGTTGTTGGAGGTTGATGAGACTCCCGTGCCGGAGGTTTTGTCCAAGGAGTTCTTCACGTCCTTCAGGTTTATTAGCAGTACAGACTTGGAGGCCAGGAGCGTCTCCTTTCGGGTGTTCGGTCGCGGCCAAAAGATAAGCTTAAACAAGTTCTCCATTAGGATGTGACTCTATACAGACGCCCAGGTAGCCAACGGGGAGTGGTTCGAGCGTGATATCGGCCTCCCACAGAGGAAGCCCGACTTCGATCAGCAGGCCGTCTGGAAGGCCTTATGCAATGGACGCGCCCCAGCTTTCAAAGCCTCTGAATCCAGAGGAAATCACATTGTTGATCCAGCCTCCGCCTGCCCAGGTCTACCTCGGCTGTAACCTCCTTGGTCAAGCCAACACAATGGCGATCATAACCCTGGCCGAGCTCTACTTCATGTGGAGCATGAGAGAGCAGAGGAAGGTCCATCTTGGCTTCTGGCTGGCCTAATCCATTAATCAAATTGCTACTCGCCCAGCCCGCCATTTAAACGTCTGCCACCTCCTTGGAGCTTATCTGAGGAGAAACTGGAATGTGGAGTGTGCCGGACGTACCCTTCTTTGCCCCAGCCCTGAACTATTTGACCTGGATTTCTTTTTTAGAATACAGGTACTTGAGAAGAAGCAAGGAGGGAAGTTCCGCTTCTATTCCACTGGCCGGCGGGAGCAACAAAAAGGTCAGCCAGAGAGCAAGAGGAGCCCTGGCAAGCAACAGAGGTCAAGGCTGGATTTGGTGCCCACTCCGGGGACTGAGCGAGAGGAGGCTGCTCAAGCTGAAGATTGATGGAAGCTCCGCATGGAGCAAATGATGCAGCAGCTGGTGGAGAATTCCCACGCCCACTTGGTCATGCTGACCAGGTTGCTGGAGGCAATCCGCAACCAAGCCACTGCCAGGCAACCACCACCTCCCTCTACAAGCTCTCCTCCAGTCCAGCGTACCTCTTCCAAGCACCCCTCTGCTTCCCCCGGTCAACCCTCTCAGAAGAAGAAGTATACCCTCACCCAACTCGTTTCATTCAAAACAATTTCTATTTTTTAATTTGAATCTTTGGTCTATATAAATACTTGATTCATCTTGCACTTAGACCTTTGTCGGGTCTAAGTGTGAGAAGTTTATGCATTTCTTGCTCGTTTTTTACTGCCTATGTGTTTTGGTTCATGTTTTTCTGTTTTTCGAAATGCTTTGATTTTTGGCACTATCTCCTACTTAGCCCAGTGTCTGGTCTAAGTGTGAGAAGTTTTCCTTGGTTTGTTTAATCTTTGCCGTGGCCTAACCCTTTTTCCACTGCATCAAGTCGCTCGAGGGCGAGCTAATATGCAGTGGGAGGGGGAGGGTTAGCCTAATTGAATCATTCATGTCAACTTAAAAAAATGCAAAAATATCAGATAGAAATAATTAGAGCAGTATGCATGCAATTGGATAAATGAAAGATATGAATGCTTTGGGAAGAGTAAGAAGAAGGACTCATTATGTTTACATGTAGAAACTTGATTGCTAAACTTGATCAGTTTGAACGACCAAGTATGATGGAGATGCACAATTTTAAAACCTTCTGTGAAGCCTCTCTATATATGAGTTATAAGCCAAAGTAGAACACTTTCTACTGTTTTTACAAAGAAAAAAATACGAGAGGCTACTTTTTAATATTTAGATGAAAATTGCACAGGTAGTAAGGACTAAAGGCATTAGGACTTAACCATTTGAGTCTTTTCTTCCTTCGTTTCATGAACCCGCCTCATCAAACAAGGCACCCCTTAGTTAACCACGTTGAGCCCATATACACTTTTACCCGTCTTTTGAAACCGAAACCCACATCTTTATACATTTTTGCAAACACGTGAGGAAAAGGGGTCAAGAAATGAATTATTTCAAAACGAAAAGGGATAGTAATAGAATAAGCCGAAAGGGTAGCCGGGTTGAGCAAGTTAGTCAATCAGGTTGATCAAGTCAGAAATCAAGTCGAAAATTTTTTTTTGAAAGAAGTTGAGAAAAGAGGGCGGGAAAAAGTTGTAACCTGATCCAGTAAGTCGAAAGTTAGGGAATAAGCCAAAAATTAAAGGCTAAAGGTCGTAACTTGACCAAGTGAGATATCCAGTGGCAAAGTAATTACTCAGCCTGATCCAGCAAGTTTGTTCAGATCTTTGGTCTCTTGACTCATATGTTTTTCTTTTTACAGTTTATATTTGTAACTTAGAACCCCTAGGACCCTACCCTAACACATTACTCCCCTTAAGCCCCATTACAACCAAAACAAAGACCTTAAGGAACTATCTTGTGCAGTCCGATTCGAGGTATTAAACTTGAGACAATTACCGAGTGAACAGTCCTAACATCTCTGGTGAGAAATGAGTGACTGAGTGAATCCAACAGTTGGTTTAAATTGAGCAATCCTGACAAACTGACACCTTGATCAAGTGAACGCGAAAGGGAAGAAACATAAGCTGCAAGCAAATGGATTGACCTCTACCTCTGGTATGATTGTTGGAAGTTTATTCGGTTTTATGCATCTATGTGAATATGTGTTTTTGTTTTGAGTCTGGTTTTTCTTTTCGTCTTCTTTTACTTTCTTGGAATGAGTAAACCATGCCTGAAATTTGTCTCATCTTTTTCTTTTCTTTTTCCTTATACTTGGGGACAAGTATGTTTTAAGTGTGAGCAGTTTGATAAGGCCTATTTCATGCAGCGGTTTAGGGGTAAAATGTATGCTACTTGATCAGTTTATCGCGCAAAGAGAGTGTTAATTGTGCAGGAATGTCGCTTGACCAAGGGCAATAAGGCCAAGCTGATCAAGTTGGTACAAAAGACGAAAATGGCCAAAAATCGGGTGGAATGATCAAGGGGGTGCTCAAGCAGTTAGGCGGGGACCACTGTATTCTAGAAGAGAAGCACGTGTAGCTGATGCGTTTGATAGGATCATCAATCAGTTATCAAGGACGGCATTCTAGAAGAAGAGGCACGTGTCAATTGATGAGGTGCGCGATCCTAGCGTGAGCGAATATTCTCTGCCGAAATCATTATCTAGCTTGAGGTCGTTGTGGCGAGCTTATAAATAGAGGATGTGCCACCATAATTAAGAGAAGAATCTTCCTTATCATTTTCCTTTTTATCTTTTCTTTTCTGTTTCTAGTTCAGTTTCCA
Source organism: Salvia splendens (assembly GCF_004379255.2). Lineage (NCBI taxonomy): Eukaryota > Viridiplantae > Streptophyta > Magnoliopsida > Lamiales > Lamiaceae > Salvia > Salvia splendens. The sequence continues at coordinate 12,900,176 of NC_056048.1, read as the reverse complement.
GTTCCGAAGATAGCTTAGTTAGAGAAATGGACAGTTAGAGAGAGAGCGAACGAAGGGAGCGCGACAGAATACTCAATATCTTTTCGGCGCCATCTCAAGTTTCCGACCGAGAGCTTCTCGGCTTACTCGCTTTCTTATTTTCTGAAGTAGTTAGCTTAGTTTAATTTCGTGTTGTTCTGTAGTTAAAGAATCGATCTTTTTGTAGTCCGCATGTTCACAGTACTGATCTGAGCTTTGAATATAAAATTCAGGGTTATTTTGTTTTCGAGAAAATTGTCCACAGTTCCAGTTTAGTTTGCTTTAAAGTCTCTGATCCAGTGTTTCATTATGTTGAATGTCAATGTGTTTTCGCAGTTTCGTAGCGTGATTAGGTAGTTAGTCTTTATTCCAACCTGTCGTTCACTTGGTCCAATTTCTATTTTTCTTCCAGCATGATGAGTGCCTTGATCAAGTAGATAGTCTATATTCTGCCTAGCGTAATCCAGTAGCTTAAAAACTCACAACTTAAAGCGTGGCAGCAGCCGACCCCTATTCACTACTCACACACTCAACACACTGGTTTCTCTGTGGGATCGACCTCAAACTTGCCGCTTTACTGTTAAAGTAGTGCAAATTTGGGAGTTATAAAAACATATTGCGGTGGGAACGAGAGAGAACGCCTTGATCAAGTGGCAACGACATTTGCTAACTGATCCAGTCGGTTCAGTTATCTTCCATATAGCTTGATCAACTCGCCTTCTTAAATCACGTCCGACCACCCATTTTGTTCTCAACAAATGTAGAACACATCGTCTCTGTGGGATCGATCCTTACTTCTCTTTACTAATTAATAGTATGGCGGGTTAAGGTTTTGAAAGCCCTGAGTTCCTCCATTTGCGCACGAGATAAGTTGAAATTAAGTCAAGTTGATCAGTTTAAGTGTTCACTGGATCCATTCACAGGCATCTACAGGTAAAGACATCCATCGATCAGGTGGATAAGTTTGACCTTCCTATTTGATCAGTCCACAACGACAGGAGAACTTAGAAAACAACTACAAGAGACAACGCAGATTTAAGAGCTTTCATGGAGATATAGAGGAAGTGCTAAAGGATTAAAATAGAAAAGCTTAAAATTCACATAGCATCGACAACAATTGGAAAGGTACACAGTAAGAATAACGAAGTGCCAAATGATATAAGTGAGAAAAAAGAAAGAGGGAAAAGGAAAAAAAAGAGTTAAAATGTTTAGAAACAAAGAAGACGAAGAAAAGGATGAGATATGGGATTATGTATGTTTACGCTGCTAGCATAGAAATAAAAAGGAAAGAGATATGAAACGTGTCCCCCTTCTATTAAACGGCGTCGTTTTGGGGGAAATGGGTAAGTGTAAATTGGGTGATACGGCGTCGTTTTAGGCACAATAGAGGATCCTATCCCAGGTTGATGTGTAGGTGAGGGAAAATAGATCCTCTGTTGTGTAATAAAACACGGCAGGAGGTGCTACTTTAAAGTTTGTTTCATTTTAATGCCTTCTTCCCACAATTAAATAATGTAGATCTCACTACCCACTAACACTACTTTAACCACTATTCTCCTCATCTCTCTTAGTTTATGATAACGGTATTTCCCTTATCACAATGTCGGAGACGATAAACAAGAAGTCCCGGGAGGTGAAATCCCGTCGACAACTCAAGCTTTAAACAAAATACTAAAATAAAATAGAAAGAGACGTAAATTCATATATTTATTGATTCGTTCATTGAAAGGAATAACAATGACACCTATTTATAATGATAAATACCCTAACTTAAGGAACAAGAAAATATCCTAAACATATATGGAAAATATATGGTAAATTAAGAATAGACCAAATGATAGAGATATAGGAGATGTTGAGATATGCTCGTATCAACTCCCCCACGGTTGAAATCCACCTTGTCCTCAAGGTGAGAACCACGAAGCATCGAACATAGTTGAAAGTGAAAACCTTGCCGAGGTATCCCCTCCTGGATCAAACACACACCAAACAGTTGAGCGTCTCCCTTCATCATCTTCCACAAAAATCATCAAAGGAGGACCAATGTGGTTGCCAAAATCCAACGCTAAAATGGTACGCTTGTGCTTGTCCACGCGTTCAAGAATGCCCAAACATGATGTCTTATTGCGCGGAGGAATCCACCGTGCATCATCGTCGAACGATGACGATTGATGATCAGAACTTGTAGCATTAGTAGCTTGTAAATCCACATAGATATAGGCAATGTCATTATTTACTTCATCAGCAGATGTGTTCGCTTTGGTTTGCCCCTCCTTGATAGGAAGCTTGTTCGGCTGAGACTGGGGTTCAATTGCACCTCCCTTGCAATTCTGTGCCGAGAGTTCTACCACTATTGGAAACATATCATAGTCTCTCTCACAGTCCTTTAGGTCACCACTTTCTTCCGCTTGTGTGGTCAGAGCTTCTTCAAGTGACTTAGATAGCTCATCGACTTTTTCCTGAGACGCTGTCAGGGTTGTATTCAAGACAGCAACATCAGGAGGCGAAGACGCTGGTGCGGAGCAGTTGTGCGAGCGGAGGGCCATTGCGGCTATGGGGGCTGCAGCGGGTATTCTGATAGCGGCAGTGGCGGCTGGGACGTAAAATTCATGGGCTGGTAGTTATACTGCCACGAATGGTATCCGCCTTAGGAATTTTGCAGCGGTGCATACGAATATGTGTAGGTGTATGGAGGCGGCAGCTGGTCGGTGTTTGGAGGTGGCGGCGGCGGCTGGTAGCAAGTGAACTGGAATTGCAGCTGTGCTGCTGCGTAGAGTGGGGTTCCGTCGGGTGGGTCAGGTACTGGGCACAACGGAGGGAGAGTTGTTGCTACCTTGTGCTCATGCTCAATCAATCGGGTTTCGAGTCGGGCATGCCAAGCGAGGATACATTCCAACGTTGCAGCTATTGAATTCAGTTGCAAGTCTTCGGATGCTTGCGATATCTCTGGCCATGAGCGAAGATTGACTTCGGCCATGAGCTCTCAATGAAAGCACCAATATGACAAGGGTATTTCCCTTATCACGATGCCGGAGATGATAAACAAGAAGTCTCGGGAGGCGAAATCCCGTCGACAACTCAAGCTTTAAACAAAATACTAAAATAAAACAGAAAGAGACGTAAATTCATATATTCATTGATTCGTTCTTTGAAAGGAATAACAATGACACCTATTTATAATGATAAATACCCTAACTTAAGGAACAAGAAAATATCCTAAACATATATGGAAAATATATGGTAAATTAAGAATAGACCAAATAATAGAGATATAGGAGATATTGAGATATGCTCGTATCACTTTACCATACCATTCTTTTCATCACTCTTACTTTACCAATTTTGTCTTAATTCCCATGTCGTACCCATTGCCCATATTTGTTCTGAATAATTATTAAAATTTGTATTTGCATGATTAATTATTAAAAATGAATTTGCACTACTAATATTTGTAAGAATAATAAACTGAAAATTTGGCTAAATAAACACTACTAGGAGTTTTAATTAGTGATTTTCAAACTGTATGATACTTCTTTATAATGACTTTTTTATTATAATATATTGTTTTGCTAATATACTTATAAATCTGATTTCAATATTTTTTGTCATTAATTATTAAAAATGAATTTTCATTAATAATATTTATAGAAGAAGTGCAATATAATATATAAATGTATTTATATAAAACTGGTTTCTATTTTTTTGTCATTGATTACTAAAAATGAATTTGCATTATTGATAGGAATGCGTGTAACTGTGACAAAACCAATTATGAGTCTCATTGTAATACATAAATATATTATCATAAAGAGAAATATTATCCAAATCAATAATTAATACTCCTTATTTAGGCAAATCTAAATCACAATCAGCTTGAAATATTGAAATCTTCTTTATATACATATATTATATGGTAGATAAATGGAACAAGGTGGGACCATGATAGTAGTATTTGAATATTTAATTATAAGTAAAAGGCCTTAAAATGAAACAAAGTTTAAAGTATGCGTTTTATTCTATATTTATTGCGATTTATACCACATCACCTCATGCTGTAATTTACCGCACAGCAGAGGATCTGTTCCCGTAGGTGAGGTGGGAGAAATTCAGGGAGTAATAAAAAATCGTCAGAATAGAAAAGGCGCTCATTTGTTGCTCAAATTTTGTCCCTCAGCAGATCAAATCTCTACTTTACTATTCTTTATCTCTCCTACTTTATTCTCATCTATATAAGAGTAGATAATCATTACTTTTAGGGAATTTTTAGGCTCTATACTTTCAGGGATGAACATTTGCAGTCTCTATACTTACAAAATATCATTTGCGATCCCCAGACTATACCACTTGCTCGTTTCAAATGCTTTTTCACTTTAAGACCAAATTTCGACAAAAACACCCCCAAAAGCCTAAGGAGCATTTTTGTACACACACTCTTCAAAGGTAGGTACCTATTTTAATATTTATGTTAGTTTGGGTTAACTGTGATTTGTGTTTGAATAATTTTTGTTTGGATTGGTTATAGCAGATCTTGAACCCATAATAGAACCAATCACAGTTTCTTGAGCCAACTCGAGCTTAATTTGAACAAACTTTCAAAACAAAGTATAGACTGAAGTCAGAATAAAATCTTTTGTACTTTGTTCAAATTAAGCTCGGGTTGGCTCAACACTTGCTTCCAAGGGCGGACCCATATATAATGGCGTAGGGCTAAAGCCCTTAATAAAATTGTTTTTCAAATTTTTTCTATTATAAATTTTTAAATTTATCCAAGTTTAACACAAATTATTATGTAAAAACCCGCCCCTAGAAATAATATAAAATAGCCAAAAATATACTTTAAAACAAAATTTCAAAATCACAGCCCCTATTGTTATTTATTTCTGTGTCCGCCCCTGTTTGCTTCTTCAATTGCATCCACTCCATGACCCTCTCTCTTCCCAGAAATTGTGATTAGTTCTACTATGGGGGTTCAAGTAAACAAATATTAATTGAATAAAACATAAATCACAATTAAAGAACCCAAACTTACATATTTAAAAAAATAAGTACCTACTTTTGGAGAGTGAGTGTACAAAATTGCCCTTTAGGATTTTTAGGGGCATTTTTGTTGGAAAATTTGGTCAAAAAGTGAAAAAACACGTGAAACGAGCAAGTGGTATAGTTTGAGGACCACAAATGATATTGTGCAAGTATAGGGACCGCAAATGTTCGTCACTGAAAGCATAGAGCCTAAAAATGTAGTTCACTCTTACTTTTATAAGGTCTTTTAAAGGGGTGAGTAACTCATTTCTAATATAGTATCAGAGTGGAATCAAGTCGATGATAAATCTATTATCTATCTCACGTGTGGTAGACCCACGATCTCTTGTCTTGCCTACACACGTGTGGAAGCTTGATGTTTGGCCCACACATGTAGTGGCTTGTTAAATATCTAAATCTTGTCCTATATTGACTTGGTGGTGATCATACCTCATCTATATCGTAACCCTTCCCCTTATGAGAGAATGGAGGGAGTTGAAGGGGTTGGCAGCGGAAGTGCACACACAAATCAATTACATAATAATTTTGATCTATTTAGCAAATTATTTAGACAAATTCTATTCGCGCAATTATCACATGGATCATGCTCATAACTTGAATCAAATCATGCTTTAAGCGTAATTGAAACCTAAAACATGCTTTTCTATGGATTAGATATTTTTCCTTGATGATTCTCCAAAGAATCGAAGATAGCTCGCGCCTTCTCCACGTGAAGATCTTTAGTACTAGACCACAGATCTTCTGACTGGTTCCCTAACTGTATGATGCTATCAGTGTGGGCTGATCTCACTAGAATACTAGAACTTAAATAAAGAAGACAGAAAACTATCTCGCGGAGGAGAAGAAAAATCGTCCCATATGAGGAATAGGAGGGGGAGAAAAATTTTGAGGAAAAATTAATTGTTATTTCTGCCTCCTTTATTCTCCTATTTATATTAAGTCACATGTTGTGCCCAGAAAGTTTGATTCGAGAGAAGAATAATATTATGTATGAAGACATAATTTATTCAGAACTTTTTACTTGATATCTTATTCACTTTTATGCTCAACATCCACCGCACTCGTCACAACTCAACCTGCACATAGGAAAAACACAGGCAGGGCTGAGTACTTGATGCACTCAGTGATCTCATGCCAAGAATATTTTCATCAATAAAGTTATGTCAAGCCAACGTTGAGTGAATCTCAGATTTTACTTTAAAAAAATGTCGAGAACCCCAAAAAATCATTTCCATTGTAAAAACATGGTTGTGCAACCATATATCATCATCAACATCATCATCATCATCATCCATCATATACCATATCTGAACCATCATGTGAAACGAGAATGTGGCCACAACTCGATCAGTTAACCTGCCGACCCAAAAGACGGCTCATGATCCCTATCAGTGCACTAGCCTAAGTAGGAGCTCAAACCCTAGTTAGACCCGAATTCGTTAACCATCAAAGTCTAGTAAGATGTTATCCTACTAGACAATCAGATAGACAATTCAAAACATAAGAATACGGCATGACATAATATATAAACCACCCTTGTAGCACCATACTCATATCTTTGGGAAAAAAAGAGTTTAAGTAATAGAGCCCACCTCGTTTGCTTATTTCCTCATCTCGACTTTCCATTCTGGCTTTAAATTAGCGTTCAAGAAAAACACCTTTGTAAAAGAGCATAACATGCGAAACGAAATCAGACTTTAGGAAAATAATCTAAATTAAAAAACATAGCATGCATCCTATATGATTTACCCTTCGATCTTTATCAGGAAATTCTGAAATTCTCCATGACCTTTGAACGTCGCCTTCATCATCCTTCGATGTTTCACGGGCGACGCCGGTCGATCATTTGAGCTTCTAAAATCGTACTGTTTCAGCCCTATTTCAAATCTTGAATTCTATTTGTAGTACACAAATTAAAACTCCGAGCAAAACCATCTCCTTCACATTCTAGCCCAACACAATCCAATTAGCCCAAAACTTATAAATTCCAATTCCAAACACCTTTCTTTTCCTTTGGCCCAACATGCATTTGTTAATGAGCTTATCCTTTTTTTAATAATTTGGCCCAAAGTATTTCATCCCCAACTAATTATCAAAAGAAGTAATTATTTATTTGGCCCAATTAAGCATCTCCAACAAAATGAGGAATTGGTCCCTCCCTCACTCTCTTCCTAAATTCCCCAAAATCACAAAATTCCCAACCAATCTCGCGACAGCAGCGGCCAACACTGCCCCATCTCGCCTACCGAATTCGCGGCGGCTTCAGCGCCGTTGCTGGAGCGCCAGCCACTCTCCTACTCCATCTCACTCTCTCTCGATTCCATTCCTCTCCTTCCCCTGTCTCCAACCGCCGCCGTCAGCCAGCAGCGCCCCGCCACTGTCGCCGCTGGAGGGTGCTGTCCGCCGAGGCAGCCGCTGCCGCCCAGACCACGCCGTCGCCGATGAAGACTAAATGTAGACTGAAATTCAATTGGTACTTCTCAGAGCTGCGGCTGCGGCGTTTCTCCACCACCGCTAACATCGCATCGCTCTTCAACAAATACATTGACAGAAGCAGCATCCACTCTTGGAACTCAATTATCGCCGAGTTAGCTCGGAGCGGCGACTCAATCGAGGCCCTCAAAGCCTTCTCCTCACTTCGCAAATCCAACCTTAAGCCTAATCGCTCAACCTTTCCCCGCGCTATCAAATCATGCTCCGCACTGGCCGATCTCAATTCCGGTAAGCAAGCTCATCAACAAGCTATTATCTTTGGCTTTGCTTCCGACCTTTTTGTATCTTCCGCGCTAATTGATATGTATGCTAAATGCCGTGAATTGCGCGATGCACGGAACATGTTCAACGAAATACCTCACAGAAATGTTGTGTCATGGACTTCGATGATTAATGGATATGTTCAAAATGGCTGCGCTAGGGAGGCTCTGTTGCTGTTTAAGGAGCAGTTGGTTGAAGAGAGCGTGGAGGAGGGAGGTTTTGTTGATGGAGTCACTATGGTTTCGATTCTTTCTGCTTGTTCTCGTGCTTGTGAGAAGAATGTGACGCTTGGGGTTCATTGTATTGTGATTCAAAGAGGTTTCGATGATGATTTGGGGGTTGGGAACACTTTGATTGACGCTTATGCCAAATGTGGGATGCTTGAGTGTTCAAGGAGAGTGTTTGATGGTATGAGTGAAAGGGATTCCATCTCTTGGAACTCTATGATTGCAGTATGTGCGCAGCATGGGGCAGCAGAGGAGGGAATTGAAGTTTTCCGATCAATGGTGAGGATTGCAGAGTATGATGCAGTGACTTTGTCAGCTGTGTTGTTAGCTTGTGCTCATGCTGGAGCTCTTAGAATCGGGAAAGGCATACATGTTCAGGTACTAAAAACTTTGGTAAAACGAAGTTGCATTTGGTTCTATGGAAATTGATTTGATTTCACTTTGAAAGTCTTGCAGGTGTAGTGATGGGTCCTATTTGGTTGTTGTTGTTATAGGTGATGAAGATGAGCTTGGAGAGCGACGTCTTTGTTGGAACTTCGATAATTAACATGTACTGCAAATGTGGCAGGGTTAGTTTAGCTAGGAGAGCATTTGATAGGATGAATTTCAAGAATGTGAAGACATGGTCCGCCATGATTGCTGGCTATGGAATGCACGGCCAAGCAAGGGAGGCTCTCGAGATTTTGACAGAGATGATTCGCCGTGGAGTGAAACCTAACAGTATCAGTTTTGTATCGGTGCTATCAGCATGTTGCCACGCTGGTCTGGTGGATGAAGGGTGGCACTGGTTTTGCACAATGCAGCATAGGTTTAAAATAGAATCGACTATAGAGCACTACGGCTGCATGGTTGATCTCCTTGGGCGGGCGGGTTTTCTTCAAAAGGCTTATGGTTTGGTCCTGGATATGAATGATAGACCTGATCTTGTGATTTGGTGCTCTCTTTTAGCCTCGGGCAGGATACACAGAAACATTGAGATAGCAGAGTTCTCTGCAAGGAAATTGTTTGAGTTGGATCCGAATAACTCAGGTTATTACACATTGCTTTCGAATATTTATGCTGATGCTGGTAGATGGGATGATGAGAAAAGAATTCGAATAAATATGAGAAAACATGGAATTGCTAAATCCCCTGGATTTAGTATAATTGAACTTAAAGGTAGGGTTCATGTGTTTCTGGTTGGTGATAGGCAGCATCCGGAGCATGAAAAGATATATTCTTACCTAAAAGAGTTAGCTACGAAGCTTCAAGAAATTGGGTATGTACCTAGCGTGAGCTCAGTTCTTCATGATGTTGACGAAGAAGAAAAGGAGATTGCGTTACAAATTCACAGTGAGAAGTTGGCTGTTGTTTTCGGACTTATGAGTTCGATTCCTGGTACAACCATCCAGGTTACGAAGAATATTAGAACTTGCGAAGACTGTCATACGATGTTTAAGTTGATTACAAAGATTAAGAATCATGATATTGTGATAAGAGATCCAAAACGGTTTCACCTCTTCAGCAAAGGTGTTTGTTCATGTGGAGACTACTGGTGAGGTGCTCGATTGAGAATATCTAAGATTTAAGACAACTCAATCCTGTGGTGTTTCCTTTTCTCTTGATACCAGAATACTGCCTTTGAAGAATTATTGGTTCATGAAGAGTGGCAACAGATCCTTGTTAAAATCAACCGGCAGATGATCCATAGTGTAGTTACGCAACAAATTGGTTTTCACGGAAAGACGTACCCCCCCGTCCCTTAAAAACATGAATTTTTGAAGGGCACGAATGCAGAATTGGTATAGTAAGAGAGAGATAGCAAGAAAAATTGATTGAAGTATTGTTAATGGACAATAGGTCTTACCTACCTCATTAGAGAAAAAAAATATAGTTTCATAAATAGAAAGTGCATAATTTTAACGGACAGGGAGAGTATAATAGAAGGAAACTGGATTGCTTGCTGATGAGTTTACAGCTACATCAGATGAAATCAGGTAAAACTTTCTTTTTATACCTATATTCATAGCTGTAAGTTGTACTGCTGTTCTTGAGATATCGTTTTTTGTCCCAACTCTGTTTAGGAAGCGTTTACTTTGTGGTATATAATAGATGGATAAAATATGATTGATTATGGATTCATTTTATCGTTCAAATCTAAATGCCCCTTAATGTGAATATAATAGTTTCTTGCTGTGGGGATAAACCATTGACGTTGTTAATGACCTCTATATTTGTTAGTAATGAAATACCTGAGTTTTATTTCCAGCTACTTTATTACTAGTGTAGATATCATTGGTTCAAATTGGTGAATGATGAATGTAAGACTACCAATTTTGATATGAATTTGTCTTTCTTAAATTTTAATGCATCTCGTTTTCGGTGTCTGTTTGAAAACGCATTGATGAGTTGCATTTTGTTTCTTCATATGCAGGAAAGTTGGTTGAACTTAAAGGTTGAGGGAAGCATCATGCTTTTCAAGAATAAAATCACCATTTTAGCAGAATACAGAACACTGGAGATGGATCCCTTGTACAATATGTTGTCTACTAAACCCATCAATTATCGCACGAAACGCAGCAGTTATGCTCATTTATTTCTTTCTTTTTTTCTATACCTTCATTCTTTATTTTATAGTAGTGCTACACTACTACTATTATTTTATATATCAAAATATTAAAAAATACAGTATATTATAGAATCCAATTATTACAATAGTAATTATGATCATCATTCTTCAAAAATGGAAAAGTCGCCCATGATACATACATGGTTAAATTCAATTATTTAATTCGATTGGAACTTCCAAATTTATAAAAAATACGAAATCTTTTTTGACATGAAAAGAAAAGAACTGCAAATTATGTTTTTGAGCTGAATATTTAATTTCAAGAATGATAATTATAATTAATACATCATCCGACCTTTAAAAATATAAACTCTTTCCCTTTTGGTTCGTCCACTAAAAATAGAAACTTTTTGTTTAAGGAAAATTTTCTCTGTAGTAAGGTGACACTCATTTTCCACTAATACACTTTTATTTCAATCTCTCTCTTACTTTATCAGGTTTGCATTAAAAATCAGGTCATTTCAAAAATTTCTATTTTTATGAGATGGATGGAGTAGTATTTTCATAGTTGGATTCTAATATAATACTCTATCCGTCCCCAAATAATATGGACTTTGGGTTCGACACGAGTTTTAATGCAAAATTAGTAAAGTAAGAGAAAGGTAGAGAGAAAAAATAATTAAAGTGTTGTTAGTGGGAAATGAGTCTCACCTTATTAGAGAGAAAAGAGTTTACAAAATTAGAAAATGCATATTCTTGTGAAACGTACTAAAAAGGTAAGATTGCATATTCTTGTGAAAGTGCTACGTTTTGTGTATTTATTTGATGTGTTTAGAGGATAGCATGTTATGTTATACTCCATTGAACAGTACATTTGATTAAAGCAGACTAGAATATGAATACAAACATTCAGCTATACCCTCTCTTTTTACTCTTGTTCTATATAAATAGAAGCGTTTCATTTTTCACATTTATTTTGAAAAAATAATAATAAATAGTTAACGTGAACAAAAAAGTAAAATAGAATAATGTAGCCACATTAACTATTTATTACTCCTATCATTCGAAAAAATACACTAGTTTGATCACTATGGATCGTCCCCCAAAATTGTACTAAGTTTAAATATGAAAAGTTATTTTACAAATAATAAGTATAAACATAATTTTTACGTCAGAACTCACAATCCACTAACACACCTTTCACTACCTTTTCTCCTTGTATCTCTTACTTTTTCTTACATCTCTCTTACTTTACCAATTGCATAATAAATTAAAATTTATCTATTTTTTAGGGACAGAGAAAGTATTACTATTTAAAATGAGTAATGAGTGCAGAAAATAAAACGCATCTAATAAGTTAGTAAAAAGGGAGTACTATTCACATGTATTCCGCATGTCACGTTAGCATTTGAAACCACGTTACAAACATTAACAATGTATCCACAAAAATTTAGCAAGACTTCGTCGGTGTAACATCCCAAAAAATTTTTGCTACTTTTATTTAAATATGTCGATTGGGAATTTCATTTATGAAATTTAATGGTTGCTACGTGATTGAGTTGGCTATGTTGAATAAATTGTCATGAGTGATTTGGAATGAAGTGTTACTTATATTTTTCAATCTGGGAAATTAATTTAAATAAGAGCATGCATTTTGTTCTAGCCAAATAAAGTGGCTAATTTCTGCCCCTCCAATTATTGGAAACTATTCTTTTTCTTGGATTTAATTAATTGTTTTGGGATATCTATCCAAATTAAATCCAAATCAAACTATCCCTAATTTATTCTACGTAAATGTCGAACCTAAACAAAAACTTTGAAACTTTAATTCCGCTGCTTATTATTTTTTGGTAAACTGAAATGTTTTGTAGACTTAAACAAATCTCTTTTGGTAGTTAATTTAAGTTTTTGCTTTAAGTGTCAACTCTTTTTGTGTCCCCCATTTCTTTCCCGCTTCTTAGTCCCTCCCCTTAGTCGCGATTTCCCCGTCCTTGCTATCCTTAGAAAGGGCGGCCGTGACATTCGGTCATGATGTTATCATTATTTTTAAATTTACAGTACTATTCTGATATAGATTGGGACACGACGAATGACCTGTTAGATATATTGATCCAAGAACCCCACGTATAAGGTTTGACAGCGAACTCCCTTGATTGATAATCTGGTTTGATCCACTTCCAGAGCTTGGAAAACCTCGACCCGTTGGCTATATGATCAGCCAAGAACCTCGGTATGATTGAACGCCACAAGAACTTGCTCAAAGTATCTTGATAAGTTCCAAACAAGTGAAAAACTCCAAAGAGAATTCAACTCACAAGACAAAGTCTATTTCGTATTTGATCAATGATGTCTCCAAGTGACATGCTTACAAGCCTATTTATAGGCTAGAATGGACTCTTGAAAGTCTCACATCATTAGTACAACTTAAGACACTTAAAATGACTCATAATAAAAGAAAAGTAACTCCTAAACCTTTGGTGTAACTCTAGGACATCTAAAGTCACTTATTTAACATAAAATGTAACTAAAAAGACCCTTCATTTTGATTACTCCAACTTGGACGAAAATGAATCATGTATCATCAATTTGGGCCTCCAAAATGTGATATGTAGTGCCTCCACACTTCATGCCTTGGGCTGCCCACTAACTTGAATAATATTCACCACTTGGCCCAATGTAGAATGGTCTTGGAATTGGGTTTTTATGTCAGCAACTAAAAGCAACATGGACTCCTTTATCTTCTTAGCTTTGGCTCTTGTAATTGGCCCACTTTGAATGATCAATGGATCCATCTTCTTGTCCTTGTAGATCAGCTTGGGTGTGTCTCCATCATTCCCTTCTTCTTCAAGAGGATTCGTCCTCGAATCTAATTCACCAACATAAGGAGATAAATCAGAAACATTGAAAGTAGCACTTACATTAAACTCACTAGGTAAGTCTAGTTTGTAAGCATTATCATTGACTTTTGCAATCACTTGGAATGGTCCATCTCCTCTTGGCTGCAACTTGGACTTTCTTTTCGAAGGAAATCTCTCCTTTCTCAAATGCAACCAAACCCAATCTCCCGGCTCAAAGATGACTTGTTTTCGACCCTTGTTGGCTTGCTTTGCATATTGTTCTGTCCTCTTTTCAATGTTGAGTCTTACCCTTTCATGCAATCTTTTCACCATTTCAGCCTTAGCTTTTCCATCAAGACTTGCACGTTCTTCAATAGGTATTGGAATCAAATCTAGTGGACTCAATGGATTAAAACCATACACAACTTCAAATGGAGAGAAGTTAGTAGCAAAATGAACACTTCGATTATAAGCAAATTCAGCAAAAGGTAAGCGTTCCTCCCAACTTTTCAAGTTCTTTTTAACTAAAGTTCGTAATAATTGAGACAAAGTCCTATTAACTACTTCAGTTTGTCCATCAGTTTGTGGATGACAAGTAGTAGAAAACAAGAGTTTAGTTCCCAACTTATTCCACAACACATGCCAAAAATGACTCTCAAATTTAGCATCTCGATCACTCACAATTGATCTAGGAACACCATGCAAACGGACAATTTCTTTAAAGAACAAATCAGCAATATGAGATGCATCATCAGTTTTGTGACATGGAATAAAATGTGCCATTTTTGAAAACCTATCAACAACCACAAAAACTGAATCTCTACCTCTTTTTGTTCTTGTCAAACCAATGACAAAGTCCATTGAAATATCCTCCCAAGGTGCACTAGGAATTGGTAACGGTTTGTACAAACCATGTGGGTGTGATTTAGACTTGGCTTGCATGCAAGTTATGCATCTTTTACAAATTCTTTCAACATCCACATGCATTTTAGGCCAAAAGAAATGTTCATGCAAAATATCCATTGTCTTATGGACTCCAAAATGCCCCATTAAATCACCGCCATGAGCTTCACGCACAAGCAATTCACACATAGAACCTTTAGGAATGCACAGTTTATTTTCTCTAAATAAATAGCCATCATGCCTATAGAACTTGTCAAATGCAGCATGCTCACAAGCTAAATAGATAGAAGAAAAGTCCGGGTCATTATCATACATTTCCTTAATCAACTCAAAACCAAGCAACTTAGAACTCAAAGTAGTGATCAAAATGTACCTCCGAGACAATGCATCAGCTATGTAAGATAGATTGATGAATCACTGCTATAAAGAAAGGTTTTAAGTTCGGGAAACGTCAAGGAGCTGAAACTCTTCAGCTACCGTTGGATCGCGCGCCTCACTCAACTTTAAATCTCACCCGTTCGATTAGCTTTTCGACCGTTAGAAACTTAGAGGTTAAATAGTTAGTTAGAGCTGTTGTAACAGTAGTTAGCTCATTGTGTAATCTTCATCCGATTTCAATGATAATCCTCTCTCAAGATTCTCCATACAATCTCTAAATCAAAACACGCATTCGCACACACACTCAATCGAAGATCAACTTTAACAATTGGCGCCGTCCGGTGGGAAGGAGATTCTTGCGTTGATCTTGCGAAAGGGAATCGAATCTACGAAGCGAAATGGCTGCACGTTTTGAGGCGGAGAAATTCACATGTAAAAATGATTTTGCTCTTTGGAAGATGAAGATGCGGGCGATGCTTACACAGCAAGGCCTTGCATCCTCATTGGAAGTGAAACCGAAGGGGGCAGAGCCTGAAAATATGGAAGAGAAGGTGATTCAACAACGTGCGGAAAATGAAGCGAAGGCCTACAGCACGATTGTACTATGCCTTGGAGATAAGGTGTTGCGGGAAATCGCGAGAGAGAAGACGACAGCAGGTATAATGGCTAAACTGGAGGATTTATACCTTACTAAATCACTAGCGAATAGGTTGATTATGAAGCAGCGGTTGTATTCATATAAATTCTTGGAAGGAAAGGGGGTGTTGGTGCAGTTGGAGGATTTTAATAAAACTATCGATGATCTGGAGAATATAGATGTATCGATAGGTGATGAGGATAAGGCAATTCTGCTATTGAATGCGTTACCATCACAGTATGATCAACTGCGCGATGCTATTTTGTATGGGCGTGAGAGAACGGTGACGTTCCTCGAGGTGCAGACAGCCTTGAGATCGAAGGAGCTGCAAAATCTTGAGATGAAAGGAGGAAATTCATTCTCTGAAAGCTTGAACGTGAAGAAGTTCAAAGGGAAAAACCCATACAAGAAGCAGACTGATACACCAAAGTTTGTGCCGAATGAAGGACAAAAGGAAACCCGTTCTTGTCATTGGTGCAAGAAACCCGGTCACCTCAAGAAAGACTGTTTTGGTTGGAAATGAAAGCAGCAAGAAGGTGGTGGAACAAAGGCTGTAAACTCAATTGAGGAGGTTGAAGATGATGAGCCTCCAGTGGCTTTGAATGTAGCAGACAAAAAGGATTGTGGTTCCTAGATCATGGACTCGGGTTGTAGTTTCCACATGAGCCACAATCTTTCTTGGTTTGAGAGCATAAAAGAAACATCAGGGTCTGTAATTCTGGGGAATAATCAGACTTGTTCCATCAAGGGGATTGGGGTGATCAGACTTCAGGTTGAACATGGTAGCAACATTTTGTTGAGTAAAGTCAGGTATATACCAGATATAAAGAGAAACCTGATATCATTAGGCACCCTTGAGAAGAAGGGATGTAAATTTGTCTCTGAGGCTGGTGTCATGACCATAAGCAAGTCAGGAAAATTGTTGATGAAGGCTGAGAGAAAAGGGAGTTTATATTACATGACTGCTACTGTACAGAAGAGTGAATCAGAAGAATCATATGCTTTGGTTGCTGAAAATCTCAGAACTTGGCATGGCAGGCTGGGACATCCAGCCTTAGGCACTATAAAGGAGCTGGTAAAAAGAGGGTGTGATGAAACAGAAGAAGATAGTACATTTCAATGTGAAGAATGTATGCTGGGAAAGGCAAAGAAGCTTAGCTATCCAAGGGCCAATCACACCTCCACAAAGCCACTTGATTATGCTCATAGTGACTTGTGGGGGCCTGCTCAAGTGAATTCCATTGGAGGGGGAAGATACTACATGAGCATCATAGATGACTACACAAGAAAGGTATGGATCTACATCTTAAAGGAAAAATCAGAAGCATTCTCTAAATTCAGGCACTGGTGCATAGAGATGGAGGCAGAAAAGCATACAAGTCTGGGCTGCCTGAGAACCGACAATGGATTGGAGTACTTGTCAAGGGAATTTGATGAGTTTTGCAAGGAAAGAGGCATCAGGAGGCATAGAACGGTTCCCCTCAATCCACAGCAAAATGGAGTGGCAGAGAGGGCAAACCGCACAATTCTTGAGAGAACTAGATGTTTACTGATTGCTGCTGGTCTTGAAAAGAGGTTCTGGGCAGAGGCTGCTGCCATGGCTGTGATCTTGATGAACAAATGCCCTTCATCTTCTATAAATGGAGACATACCAGACAATAGATGGTTTGGGAGGCAGTGCACTTATGAGAATTTGAGGACCTTTGGTTGTAAAGCTTTTGCACACATCAAGCAGGCAAAACTTGAAGTAAGGGCGGTTAAATGTATCATGTTGGGGTATCAACCCGGTGTAAAAGGCTATAGGCTCTGGTGTGTTGAGCCTGGAAAAGGAAGAATAATAATCAGCAGGGATGTTGCTTTCTGGGAAATGATTTGCCTTTTAAGAAAAGGTCAGATGCTACTACTTCTGATAATGCAGAGAGGATAGTTGCTCCTACACTTACTGAGTTTGAGGTGGAGCATGGGGAAGAGAATATGGGTGGAAATGCTGCTGAAACTGGTGAGAGCAATGTACCAGATCCACCTCAATAATCCAACACTGATGATAAGGCTGACTGGAAACTGACTCGAGATAGAGTAAGAAGAGTTGTGAAGCCCTCAACAAGGTATTCAGATGCAGAATACCTGTACTTTTGTCTGATGGCTGCAGAAGAGGTTGAATATTCTGAGCCAAATACATATGAGGAAGCTGTTAGTGCAACAGATTCTGATAAATGGAAGCAGGCAATGATTGATGAAATTGACTCATTACTGAAAAATGGTACATGGGTGTTGGTTGAAAGGCCGAATGGAAGGAGAATAGTCAGTTGTAAATGGATTTTCAAAAGAAAGTTAGAAGGTGGTGATGGTGATAAAGTCAGACACAAAGCTAGATTGTTGCAAGGGGTTTCACACAAGAATATGGCATTGATTATGAAGATGTGTTTTCTCCCGTGGTCAAACATACTTCTATCAGAATTCTGTTGGCTATAGTGGCAAGAAAGGATTGGGAGCTAGAACAACTAGATGTTAAAACAGCCTTTTTGCATGGTGAGCTCAAAGAGACTATTTATATGGCTCAACCCAGGGGATTTGTGAAGGCTGGACATGAGAGCAAGGTTTGCTTATTAAAGAAGAGCATTTATGGGTTGAAGCAAGCCAGCCGTCAGTGGCATACGAAGTTCAATGAGCACATGGTGAAGTCTGGTTTTCTGAGGTCTTCTTATGATGGATGTGTATATATTAAGAGTGTAGATGGAGCTGCTGTGGCTTATCTACTCTTGTATGTAGATGATATGTTGCTAGCCGGAGCTGATATGAATGAAGTACAGAAGGTGAAGCATGATCTCAGTAATGCATTTGAGATGAAAGACCTAGGGCCTGCCAGAAGAATTCTGGGCATGGCCATAATCAGGAGCAGGGAAAAGAAGCAAATCTATCTTACCCAATCTGAATATGTCTCTAGGCTGTTGAGAAGGTTCAAGATGGAAGAAACAAAGAAAGTGGCAGTGCCTATGGCTCAACATTACAAGCTGACAGCAAGCCAACAGCCAAGAACTGAAGCTGAGATGAGGGAAATGCAGAATATACCTTATGCTAACATTATTGGAAGCATAATATATGCTATGATTTGCACAAGGCCCGACATTGCACAAGTCATATCAGTAACCAGTAGGTACATGACAAACTATGGCAGAGAGCATTGGTCAGCATTGAAATGGCTGATGAGGTATCTGAGGGGAGCTACTGAGTGTGGAATCATGTTTGATGGTGGGAGTGAATGTGTGGGAGATGCTCTGATGGGATGGAGTGATTCAGACTTTGCTGGAAATCTAGATACGAGAAGATCTCAATCAGGGTATCTATTCACATTATATGGATCAGTTATCAGCTGGAAGAGCAGCTTGCAATCTGTGGTTGCTTTATCCACAACTGAGGCTGAGTTCATGGCATTGACATCTGCTGTGAAGGAGAGTTCATGGCTGAAGGGTATGCTGAAAGATTTTGGTGTGGAGCAAGAATCAGTAAGCATAGGTTGTGACAACAATAGTGCTTTGAGCTTAGCCAAGCACCAAGTATATCATGAGAGAAGTAAGCACATAGATGTGCGCTTGCACTTCATCCGGGAGAAGATAGAGGATGGTGAAATCAGAGTGTTCAAGTCCACACAGCTGACAATCCAGCTGATATGCTGACAAAACCAATGCCAAAGTTGAAGTTGGAGTTGTGCATGGACTTGATAAATCTCAGGAAGATTTAATGAAGGTGGAGCTAGTAGGCGAATCATCAAGGTGGAGTTTGTAAGATAGATTGATGAATCGCTGCTATGAAGAAAGGTTTTAAGTTTGGGAAACGTCAAGGAGCTGAAACTCTTCAGCTACCGTTGGATCGCGCGCCTCACTCAACTTTAAATCTCACCCGTTCGATTAGCTTTTCGACCGTTAGAAACTTAGAGGTTAAATAGTTAGTTAGAGCTGTTGTAACAGTAGTTAGCTCATTGTGTAATCTTCATCCGATTTCAATGATAATCCTCTCTCAAGATTCTCCATACAATCTCTAAATCAAAACACGCATTCGCACACACACTCAATCGAAGATCAACTTTAACAAGCTACAATGTTTTCTTTTCCCTTTTTGTATTTGATTACATAGGGTAATGATTCAATGAATTCCACCCACTTAACATGTCTCTTGCTAAGCTTACCTTGACCTTTCAAGTACTTGAGAGATTCATGATCCATATGAATTACAAACTCTCTAGGCCACAAGTAATGCTGCCATGTTTCCAAAGCTCTAACCAAAGCATACAACTCCTTGTCATACGTTGGATAGTTCAATTGAGCTCCTTTCAACTTTTCGCTAAAGTAAGCGATTGGCTTTCCATCCTGCAACAAAACAGCTCCTATGCCTACTCCAGATGCATCACATTCAAGCTCAAACGTGTTATCAAAGTTAGGCAAAGAAAGAATTGGTGCAGTTGTAAGTTTTTCTTTAAGGAGATTAAAAGCATGCTCTTGTTTTTCTCCCCAATAAAAACAAACATCATTTTTCACAATTTCATTCAAAGATGCAGCAATTGTACTAAAATCCTTGACAAACCTCCTATAAAAACTTGCAAGACCATGAAAACTTCGAACTTGTGCTACATTTTGAGGAATTGGCCATTCTAAAATAGCTTTCACCTTCTCCTTTTCCATTTTAATCCCATTAGCACTTATAACAAAACCCAGAAAAACAACTTTATCCATGCAAAAAGAACACTTTTTGATATTTGCATACAATGATTCTTTTCGTAAGGTATCCAAAACTGCACGCACATGGTTAAGATGTTCATCCACATTTTTGCTATAGACAAGAATATCATCAAAATAAACAACCACAAATTTTCCAATGAATTTTCTCAAAACATGGTGCATCAATCTCATGAAAGTACTTGGTGCATTAGTTAAACCAAAAGGAATTACTAACCACTCATATAGACCAAATTTTGTTTTAAAGGCTGTTTTCCATTCGTCTCCTTCTCTAATTCGAATTTGATGATAACCACTTTTCAAATCGGTCTTACTAAACACAACAGATCTATGCAATTCATCAAGCATATCATCTAGCCTAGGAATAGGATAGCGATACTTTACCGTGATTTTGTTGATTGCTCGGCAGTCAATGCACATCCTCCATGATCCATCTTTCTTAGAAACAACAATTACCGGAACAGCACATGGACTCATGCTCTCACGGATATTTCCTTTGTCCAACAACTCTTGCACTTGCCTTTGAATTTCCTTGGTCTCTTCGGGATTGGCTCTATAGGCTGGTCGGTTTGGTAGAACTGCCTCGGGAACAAGGTCAATTTGGTGTTCAATACCTCTTAATGGAGGCAATCCACTTGATTCTTCCACGGGAAAAACATCTTCGAATTCCTGTAAAAGAGACACAAAAGTACTTGGCAAAGAAGTGGTTAATTCGTTAGTGGTAAACAAGGACTGTTTGTACACTAAGATGAAAACACTCTCTTTTTCAACTATTGCATTGTTTATTTCTTTTGCTCCCACTTAAAAATTATTTTTTTCATTCGGACTCTTTTCACCTGACTCTTTTTCAATGCCCTCACCTTTTTTTCTATCATTCTTACTTTTTTCTCGACTCTTTTTTTCACTCGACTCTTTTTCAATGCCCTCACTTTTTTTCTCTCAACCTCACGAGCTCTCCTTGATTGTGACAATTTCTATTGGTCCTCTTGAACTTGTTGAGGTGTCAATGAGACAAGCATAATAGACTTGTTGTTGTGCTTGAAGGTGTAGTGGTTGTGAAATCCAGCATAAGTCACCCTACGATCAAACTGTCATGGCCTCCCCTAAAGAAGGTGACTTGCATGCATTGGCACAACATCACAAAGAACATCATCTTTATAATTGTCAATTGAAAACGAAATTAGAACTTACTTAGTCACTCGAATTTCTCCACATTCATTAAGCCATTGTAGCTTGTACGGATTAGGATGTTTTTCCGTTGTTAAGCTCAACTTTTCCACCATTTCAGAACTTGAAACATTCGTACAACTACTACCATCAATAATCATTATGCAAAGTTTACCTTGGACCAAACACCTTGTGTGGAGGATGTTCTCCCTTTGATGATCATCGTTTCTGTTTTGCATGTTTAGAGCCCTTCGAACCACCAAAAATTCTCTATGTTCTGGTCCAATATCCTCCAATTGTTTATCCTCCTCCTCCTCATCATCATCTTCACGTTCACTTTCAGATTCTATCTCTCCATTTGGCTTCAAAATCATCACCCTTTTGTTTGGACATTGAGATGCAATGTGTTCAACACCTTGACAACGAAAACATTTGATATCTCTATTTCGAGTAGAAGTAGAAGTAGAAATACCTTTACCCTTCTCAAATTCTTTGGACTTGGATGTCGACGCTTCATTTTGGGGTTTAGAAGCTGCCCCAAATTTGG
This sequence comes from Salvia splendens, assembly GCF_004379255.2. Classification (NCBI taxonomy): domain Eukaryota; kingdom Viridiplantae; phylum Streptophyta; class Magnoliopsida; order Lamiales; family Lamiaceae; genus Salvia; species Salvia splendens. The sequence continues at coordinate 12,878,390 of NC_056048.1, read as the reverse complement.
ATTTGGATGAAGTCCACTCTTTTGTCCTTGAAGAATGAGAACTTGTTGAAAAATTCTTTTGAATTGTTCCCTTCTTCTTCAATTGTCCCTCCACCTTCATGCCCATATGAACCATGTCCTCCAACTCCACATAGTGTTGAAGCTCCACAATGTTTGCTATCTCCCTATTCAGCCCACATAAGAATCGAGCCATGGTTGCTTCTCTATCTTCTTCCACATATGCCCTCATCATAGCAATCTCCATCTCTTTGTAGTACTCATCAACAGATTTAGTACCTTGTTTCATAGATTGTAATTTTTGATACAATTCAAGAAAATAATGAGAAGGTACAAATCTCTTACGCATTATGCCTTTCATTTCTTCCCAAGTCGAAACTGGTCTTCCTCCATATCGCCTTGTACTGGTTGTCAATTGATCCCACCAAACTATAGCATAGTCAGTGAATTCAACAGCAGCAAGTCTAACCTTTTTCTCCTCGGAATAGTTGTGACATTCAAAGATGAGATCCACCTTTCTCTCCCACTCCAAATAAGCTTCGGGGTCACTCCTTCCTTGGAATGTTGGGATCTTCAGTTTGATGCTTCTCAAATCACCATCAACTTCATTTGTACGCCCTCTTCTACCGTTTCCATGTCTCTCATTTCGATGCCTATATGAAGCATTATCCTCTCCTCCACTCTCTTCTTCCTCGTTATTGTTTGCATTTGCTTGAAATTCCAGCCTCTCCAAGCGCTCTGAAACACTTTCCAGAACACGTCCAAGCCTTCTAAAATATTGTTGCATGACTTTCAACGTAGGATCAATTTGATTGTCATTAGTAGAATCCATCTTCACAGTTCACTCGTGTATCACACAAAAATAAACCTCACAAAACACTCGTGTATATCACTCGTTGGCTTTTACCTCCCCTCAAATAATCTCACCACTCAAGCCTTTTACCACTCTTTCTCTTTTGCAAAGATAACACAAGTAAAAACAAATCAAGAACTAATAACGACCAACCAAACTTCAGCCCTTGAATGAAGGATGAAAGGAAATGGTCAAGAAAAAATATGAGGTGAAATATGTATCTGGGGTTTTTTTCGATTTTTTTTCATTTTTTTTTCTTCTTTTTTTTCAAGGATATGAAAGATAAAGCTAAGGATAGATCAATACCAGTTGGCTCTTGATACCAAATGATATAGATTGGGACACGACGAAGGACCCGTTGTGTATATTGATCCAAGAACCCCACGTATAAGGTTTGGCAGCGGACTCCCTTGATTGATAATCTGGTTTGATCCACTTCCAGAGCTTGGAAAACCTCGACCTGTTGGCTATCTGATCAGCCAAGAACCACGGTATGATTCAACGCCACAAGAACTTGCTCAAAGTATCTTGATAAGTTCCGAACAAGTGAAAAACTTTACAAAGAGAATTCAACTCACAAGACAGTCTATTTTCGTATTTGATCAATGGTGTCTCCAAATGACATGCTTACAAACCTATTTATAGGCTAGAATGGACTCTTGAAAGTCTCACATCATTAGTACAACTTAAGACACTTAAAATGACTCATAATAAAAGAAAAGTAACTCCTAAACCTTTGGTGTAACTCTAGGACATCTAAAGTCACTTATTTAACATAAAATGTAACTAAAAAAGACCCTTCATTTTGACTACTCCAACTTAGACGAAAATGCATCATTTATCATCAATTTGGGCCTCCAAAATGTGATATATAGTGCCTCCAAACTTCATGCCTTGGGTTGCCCACTAACTTGAATAATAGTCACCACTTGCCCCAATGTAGAATGGTCTTGGAATTGGGTTTTTATTTCAGCAACTAAAAGCAACATGGACTCCTTTATCTTCTTAGCTCTAGCTCTTGTAATTTGCCCACTTTGAATGATCAATGGATCCATCTTCTTGTCCTTGTAGATCAGCTTGGGTGTGTCTCCATCATACTCCTTCTGTCCCGCTTAACATGACATGTTTTTCTTTTTAGTTTGTCCCAACTAAGATGACACATTTCCTTTATTTGAAACTTTCTCTCTCCAATTAATACACCCAACCACTTTTTCTCACTCCTATTAAAATATCCATTTTTCTTTTTCTCTATTTTAATACTTTCACCCACATTTTCTCTATCCAATTAAACACTTTAACCAATAACTCCTAAAACCCCGTGTCGACCAAGAAATGTGTCATCTTAGCCGAGACGGAGGGAGTAAATTTTATTACTTTTCCAATTTATATACTCCATCCATCTACGATAAATAGAGCGCATTGCCATTTTTGGTTGTCCACGAAATATATTGCACATTTAAAAAATGAAAGTTTTCAACAACTTCTCTTTTACGTTTTCTCTTCTCTCTTACTAATAATATAGACCTCACATTCCACTGATACTACTCCTCTCTTACTTTTTTCCCTTCTCTCTTACTAATAATATGGACCCGACATTCCACCAACACTACTTCTCTCTTACTTTTTTCCCTTCCCTCTTACTTTAGCAACTCCACATTAAAACCCGTGCCATTCACAATGTGTGCTATTTTTTGTGGACGGATGGAGTATTATTTTAATTATGATCTTTTAAAAATCGCAAGTACAAATTTGAAATTTGTATGATTAAAATAAGAGTAAAGGCCAAATGTGGTCCCAAACATATGGTCGTTTTACGAATTTGGTTCTGAATATTATCTTTTTTTTTGTTGAGTTCCTCACAAAAATACTCGTACCGGAATCAGTCCATAATTGAAAACAAATCAGTTCCACTGGAAAATACAAAAGAGCATTACAACAAAAATCAAAGTTGTTCATCACCAAATCACTTCAACTAGAAAATACGAACAAGCATTACAACAAAAAACCTTAATCCATACATAAAAACACTGCATAATTTCTTCACGGCCTGATTGTTCTCTTCGATTGCTGTCAAAATCAAGTCTAAACGATTAGTTTTGGTCTCACCCGACGACGGTGAAGAGGTCACGACATTGTCGTCCTCCTCGGTTGAGTCGATTGGCTCGCACCACCAAAAAATTGGCAATCTTTTCTCTCACAAACAAAGTAGAGCTTCCCTTTACTCGGTTTGACATTGCTTCTCACGATTCGGAGTGTAGCAAGTTTCATGCAATTACAAAACTGGTACCGGAATCGGAGGTCGCAACCACCGCTACTCTCGCCGGACCGTCTGTTGTACAAAGAACACTCCATAACTGTTCACGAACTGCAGTCGTTGTCGGACCCTCTGTTTGTCGTTGAATAGAGGAAAATGAAGAAAGTGTTCGTCGTTCGTCATTTTATGTTTTTTTTAAATTATTTTTTTATTTTTCTGAAATAATTAAAAATATTAATTAAAACGGTTAATTTGGTCAAAACTTGCTTAAATGCCGTAGACCGTCTGTTTTAGACGATTCCGTCAATTTTAGACTGATTCCGGTCCGAGTTTATTTGTGAGGGACTCAACAATCAAAAAGATAATATTTAGGATTAAATTCGTAAAACGGCCATATGATTTGGACCACATTTGGCCTTTACTCTTAAAATAAAAACACTCTTAACAATAAATATGCCACAGAATATGCCCCAAAACAAGGTGACCATGTCATATTCTTCACGTCTATAAGATAAAGGGATAAAGGAATAAAGGAATAAAGAAAAATAAAAGGGAAAGGAAAAAAGGGCGGTTGCACCACAACTTCGGGCAGCAACATTTGGCATTTCTAATTCTATCTAATTAGTCTCTTTTATCAGTAAAATCACTCATTCAACCACAACCATATACTCTACTTTTAATGGTAACATTCAAAATCCAAAATATGTATGTGGATTTGTTGAATGCAACAAACAGATCTCACTCCCAAAACTAACATTACATTGTACACATTTCTGTATATAGCTAAAAAAACAAAACTCATCTCTTCTTCAATCTTGAGAGTCATCATAAGAAATCAACCCACTCTTTCTCATCCTTAATCCTCTCCATAGCCCCATCAACAGCAATATCAAAAGCATCCCTAAAACTCTTGACCCCTGCATTAGGCTTTGAATAGATAATCCTCGGAATTATCTCAATCACTTTCTCTCTCTTCCTCTGTATCTCCTCCTTGCTATACCTCTTCAGCACCTCCTTCACCGTCACCTTCCCACTCCTCACCTCCTCCTGCTCTATAAAAATCGAGTAACTCTCCTGTTCCCCCGGCAAGAACCACTCATACTGCTCCTCATACGCCGCCTTCGTGAAATAAACCGGCACCGATCCGGCCACCAGGCACTCGAACACCGCCTTGCTCGTGAAGCTGTCCCCCTTCGGCTGCAGGCAGAACTCCGATTCCAGCAGCGGCAGCAGCGTCACCGAAGAATTCCTCGCGCAATCGCTCACCCCGCAGTCCACGGCGCGGCAGGAGCTCGATTCGCGGCGGCACTGGTCCATCAGGAGGCGGCGAAGGTCGTCCTCCCCCCTATTCCGATCCGTACCGATGAAGGTGAAGAGCGCCGCGCGCTTGTGATCGCGCACGAAGCTCTGCCATCCGGCTAATTCATCGCTGGTTTTGGGGTGGAATCCGGTGGGGTAGGGCACGCTGACGTCCATTTCGTCGCTGGGGTGTTTCTCGATGATGAATCGGATGACTCTCTGCATCGACGGCATGTTGAGGAAGCTCGATCCCCACGATTTCCCCGGATCGGTCAATCGGCGGAAATCCCAAGTGATTCGGCCGATCGAGATGAAGTGATCTGAGCCGTTCATGACTTTCCAGTACTTCTGCGATTTGATCCACGTCAGCATCAATTCGCAGTGACGATCCCTCGCTGACGTGTCATTTCCCCATAGGTGCTTCCCGACGGCGAGGCCTGCGTAGAAGGGGATGTAGAAGGCGGTGGCGAGATCCGGATCTAGGGTTCGGCATTTGTGCTTGTGGATGCGGTGGTGGAAGAGGAGCTCCAGAGTAAATTCATTGGTGTGGTACCACGATTTGTGGAAGTCCCCGGGGAGGGTGCGGCGGAGCTCGGAGGCGGCGCGGCCGTAGCCGTGGTTGGGGGCGATGCCGCATTGCCAATTCCAGGGGTCGAGATCGGTGCAGGCGGTGGGAACGAGGTCGCGATTGAAGGAGGGGGGGAGGTCGTAGGCGTAGACGCGGCCGGAGGGGCAATCGTCGGTGTATCGAGGAGGGGGAGGCTCCGGCGCGGCGGGGGCGGTGGAGGTGGTGGCGTTGGGGGAGGGGATTTTGACGTAGCGGACGGAGAGGGGAGAGGAGCGGTCGGGGAAGCAGGGGGTAGGGGTGCGGGCGAGGGAGATGATGGTGAATTGAGCCCATAGGAAGACGAGGAAGACACAGATACGACCAGGGTTGGAGAAGATGTGGAGCCTGATTGAATTCAGAGCGGTCATTATGGAATTGGGAAGCATTGATTGGGGATGAAGGAGATGAGTTTGTAGAGTGAGAGAGAAAAAGGGAGAGTGATCAGACCTAGCACCCACTCAACACCGCCTATTTTTTTATTTTTAATCAATGCTAGGAATACCTATTATTTCAGTCTGTCAATAATATTCTATAAATGGTTTAAATACTACTTAATGCTTCCTATTATTCGGTCTTTGGAGTAATGTTTTGTCAATAATATTTGATAAATACTTTAAATACTTAGTACTACTACATTTATAATCAAATTAGATGTGATTACTGACTTTTGACCCGCGATTTATTGCCTGCATTGCCTTTTATAATTGCGACCAAAATGGAATTATTGCAACAAATATAGTACTCCCTCCGTTTAACCATAGTTGAGGCGAAACTTTTCAGCACGGAGTTTAAGAAAGAGATGTTGAGTGTGTTGAATAAATAGATAAAATAAGTAAGAGAGAAAAAGGTGGAGAGAATAAAGTATTGGAAATATTGAAGCCTTTTAGACGGGCAAACTCTTGCTATTACAAAAGAACCAAAAACTGGAAGGTAAGTAAAATAAAGTAAATACAATAAAAGGAACAAGATACAAACTATAGTCTTCTTTAAGTCGAGTCGAGGTATCCCTCTCTCCGGAAGACGAAATACGCCCCGGCTAGTGCTCACGGATTGGCGTAATGTCCCCAAATATGAAACGACTTTCCTCCTATCGAGTTGAAGCACCTCAAACTCGTAGGCTCCGGCGAACTTGAATTGGAGGCGAGAACCGAGCAATGCGATGCTCCTAAGATGCGAACTAGAATGCTTGAGCTAGAGAGAAGAGAAAATGATTGTTGGTTGTGTTCTTTTCTCCTAAAACTCCATCTATTTATAGGATATGTGAGCCTACATGAAGAGTCATGGCATTAAGGCATCACATAATGCATTTAGAGAAGAAAGGCCAAAGGCCTAGCCTTTTCAAATTTTACACGTTTTCAACAATCCCCCACATTGGTTAGAGCGCTGCAAGCTCAAACCAACACCAGACACAAATGCATGTATGCAGACTCTTTTGCTCAGTTCTCAGGAAACGATACTGTATTTGGAGAGGTAACTTGTGGTTTTGAACCTTCCATAGTCAACACTATCGGACATATCGGCAGACTAGTGGACGCGATGCCTTGAACTATTCCTCCTTGGTGTATGCCTAGTCAATAGCATCAACACAATATTGTCTCCACTCCATCAGTTCTCACGTTTGTGTCCGTTTCGGCCGTGGAACACCTCTTTGAAATTCATAAGTGACTCACACACACGAAACGGCATCACTTCTCACTTATATAGGTGATTCTTTCATGAGTATCCTGCCATACTGCATCTCCTTGAGATTTCAAGAATCATTAAAAGTCAAAAGACTTAACCTCTTACCACGTGCAGGTTACAACACTCAATGCTTTCTAAAGAATGGGCGAAGATTAAAATCTTCTGAGTGTTACAGCTAGATTTGTATAGCTTCGTTTTCCCATTGAACCAATCCCATGGGATCTCCAATCGTATGGTTGGGTTACCACTATACTCATCTTTTAAGATGTGGTTTTCAGTCTCATTCCTTTTAGTAATTTATGCATTTGATCACGGTTTAAACATTTTGTTAACGGATCCGCTAAGTTATCCACTGACTTTACATAGTCAACTGAGATAATGCCACTTGTGATCAACTGCCTTACGGTATTATGTCGCCGACGAATATGTCGAGACTTACCATTATAAAAGCCACTTTGTGCTCTACCTATAGCTGCTTTGCTATCACAGTGTATCAATACTGCGGGCACTGGCTTCTTCCAACATGGAATACATTCTAGGAAATTTCTGAGCCACTCGACTTCTTCCCCTGCTTTATCCAAAGCGATAAACTCCGATTCCATAGTGGAACGAGCAATACATGTCTGTTTCGTTGATTTCCATGAGACAACACCACCCCCCACAGTGAACACATATCCACTTGTCGAAAATGAGTCTTTTGAATCAGAGATCCAATTTGCATCACAGTACCTTTCAAGTACTTGGGGATATCTTGTGTAATGCAACCCAAAGTTAAGAGTATACTTCAAGTATCTCAAAACTCTACACAGAGCTTTCCAATGTTCCTTACATGGGTTGCTCGTAAATCTGCTCAACTTGTTTACAGGACAAGCAAAATGAGGTCGAGTACAGCTTGTGATAAACATCAAACTTCCTATGACCTTTGCATACTCTTCTTGAGCAACAGAATCACCCATATTCTTGCTGCAGATGGACATTGAGCTCCAAAGGAGTCTTCGTTGGCTTACAATCAAACGAGTTGAATTTCTTAAGTATTTTCTCAACATAATGAGATTGCGTTAAGGCAATTCCCTCATTAGTCCTCAATATTTTGATTCCGAGAATCACATCAGCTAGAACCACATCTTTCATATCGAAATTTCTTTTCAACATGTTTTTTGTCTCGTTAATAATGGCACTATCGCTGCCCATTATCAACATATCATCAACATACAGACACACAATAACAAACCCGTTATCTGTGTTCTTAATGTAAACACACTTATCACACTCATTGATAGTGAATCCATTTGCCAACATCACGTTGTCAAATTTCAAATGCCATTGTAATGGTGCTTGCTTCAACCCATATAATGATTTTACCAGTTTGCATACTTTACGCTCTTGCCCAGGCACAACAAACCCTTCGGGTTGTTCCATATATATTTCTTCTTCCAGATCACCATTCAGAAATGCAGTTTTCACATCCATTTGGTGAATCTCAAGATTGTGCAAAGCAGCAATCGCAAGAAGCACCCGAATGGAAGTGATTCTCGTAACAGGTGAATAGGTATAAAAAAAAGTCATACCCTTCTTTCTGCTTAAAGCCTTGGACAACTGGGCGAGCTTTGTACTTATCTATAGTACCATCGGGCTTATATTTCCTTTTCAGAATCCACTTGCACCCTAAAGGCTTACAGCCTTCAGGCAAGTCTACTAACACCCAAGTGTTATTTCTCATGATGGATTCAATTTCACTGTTGATAGCTTCTTGCCACCACGCCGCGTCTGGGCCAGACAGAGCTTCCGCCAATGACTTTGGTTCGTCATCCAACATAAAAGTTATGAAGTCAGGACCAAATGTTTTAGCAACTTTAACTATTTTACCACGTCTTGGTTCAACATCCTCAGGACTTGACCTCGTCCTTTTTGGAGGATTAGAACTAGTGGATTCATCCATCATTCTTTCACTAGAACGATCCTCTTGCCTCTTGCAAGGGTATACATTCTCAAAGAATATAGCATTCCTTGACTCAATCGTTGTTCCTTCAGCCACGCCGGAGACCATTGCGATCACCTCGTGATCTTTGTTGTTTATAACAACACGTTCAAATAATTTGTACAGTATTGTTTCCAACAATAAGTACACAATTATATTGAACCAAATGTGCATTGGCATATTCATCAACCCATGCATCCCAATTACTACTACCAAATTTAAATTGGTCTTGCTTGTCACATGACAAACGATAAACATCATTCTCAAGAGAATAGATCTCAAGGAATTAACCACTCCATAGCGCATCGACATTGCGACCGTTCGTTGCTTTATTCCAGCTTTGAATTTCATGTTTCCTCCAGCTTCGGTCGACATGATTTCAACAAGAGTACAATATTTCGTCTTGCGATTGTTGGAAATATTGAAGCCTTTTAGACGGGCAAACTCTTGCTATTACAAAAGAACCAAAAACTGAAAGGTAAGTAAAACAAAGTAAATACAATAAAAGGAACAAGATACAAACTATAGTCTTCTTTAAGTCGAGTCGAGGTATCCCTCTCTCCGCAAGACGAAATACGCCCCGGCTAGTGCTCACGGATTAGCGTAATGTCCCCGAAGATGAAACGACTTTCCTCCTATCGAGTTGAAGCACCTCAAACTCGTAGGCTCCGGCGAACTTGAATTGGAGGCGAGAACCGAGCAATGCGATGCTCCTAAGATGCGAACTAGAATGCTTGAGCTAGAGAGAAGAGAGAATGATTGTTGGTTGTGTTCTCTTCTCCTAAAACTTCATCTATTTATAGGATATGTGAGCCTACATGAAGAGTCATGGCATTAAGGCATCACATAATGCATTTGGAGAAGAAAGGCCAAAGGCCTAGCCTTTTCAAATTTTACACGTTTTCAACATAAAGTAGAAAGTGAATAAAGTAGAGAGAAAAGAGTAAGAGAGAGTAAAGTAAGAAAGAGAAAATATTAATATATATGGAAATGACTCAACTACGAAGAAACTTTCCGAAATAGAAAAATGACTCAACCATAAAGAAACGGAAGGAGTAGTACTGGGAATTTGCTGCTTTTTTATAGTAATACGAAAAGGTAAGTGTTGAACTGGAGGTTTATGTGTTAAGGTTCTAGAACTGCCGGTTATAGTTTGGAATCGCCAGTTCCAATTCCGGAGAATCTCGAATCGGTCCGAACTTTAAGTGTATTTTGCTATTATGGTTATAGTTCAAAATACTGCTGGTTCCGATTTCGGTTCTGAACTGACGGTTTTCCACCAGTTTTTTCGGTTCCGATTTGATTTCATGGTTTTACATCATTTTTTTGCGGTTTTGGGACGATTTAGCTTCCGAAATTTTGGAACCTGAACTGGCCAAAGTTCTAAAAATAGCAGTTTCGGTTCCATTTAAATCTCCCAGTTCCAGTTTGGAACCGTAATTGCCGGTTACAGTTTTGCGATTAACCGCCCGAACCTTAAACTTGAGCATCTATAATTAGTACTCCCCACATCCTACAAAAATAGGTACACTTTGCTTTTTCTCCCATCCCATAAATATAGCACATTTCCATTTATGAAAAATTCTCACCAACTCGTTACTCATATATCAATTTATTTATAACTTATACCATTAGGAACTATTATTAAATACCAATAATAATGTGGGTCTTACTTCCACTAATATTATTTTAATTAACTTCTCCTCATTTCTCTTACTATACCAATTACACATTAATTTTCGTACCGTCTCAAGTATCCTTATTTTTATGGGATGGGTGGAGTAATAATTATTCGTTTGCAAGTGTATGGTTGTTCTGGCTAAAACCAATTATTTATTGATTAAATAAAATTAAAAAAATCCACTACTCTTGGATGAATTTCGTCCAAATGTGTTTGACTAGGTCTTCTTGTAGGTCGATGTGGGCCTTGATATCAAGCATTGTCAATCTTCTTTGGCTCCTCTTGCACACCGTAGTATGCACACCTCGGCGTGGGGAGACCTTGCGGTTGAGCTTCCGGCTTCATCCTCGTTGAAAAAGTTAGCCACCCTCGGTCCTTCGTCGTCTATAATCATGTTGTGCAAGATAATGCACGTGTACATGATGTCGACAATATTGTTTGCGTACCACATTCGAGAAGTGGCCTTCACAATGTTGAATCCGGCTCGAAGAATCCCAAAAGCTCTTTCGATGTCTTTCCGAGCAGCCTCTTGACGCTGCGCAAAAAGAATCCATTTCGGATCTTGCGGCATGTTGAGCGTCTTCACGAAAGTCGGCTACCTTGGGTAAATACCATCGGTGAGAGAGTACCACATGTGGTATTGACGGCCGTTGACGATGAAGTCGATCGCCGGTGCTATACCATCTAAAAGATCTTTAAAGAGGCGGAAAGAGTAGAGCACGTTCAAGTCGTTGTTGGATCCGGGCGCACCGAAATATGCATGTCAAATCCATAGGCGGTAGTCGGCGACCGCTTCAAGGATGAGCGTTGGGCCGCCGCCTTTGTGGCCGCTTAAATGTTACCCAATGACGGACCTTGGTGGTGTTGCGCGGGGTCGGCCGACCCCACCGCAGGTCCGTGAGTGCTGCCGTGAAGCTCCATAATCGACAGCCAACTGAGGGAAACTCCGCCCTCCGACCCCACTAAAGGTATACCTTCATCTCTATTCAAGAGAAATGAGGAAGAGAGTAACTGGAAAATTAGAGAAAAAAGGAAAGGAGAGGAGAGAAATACAGAGAAAGTGTTATTGTGGGTGTTATTGTGGAAGTGAAGAAAAAGAATGAAGTTGAGGAGAAAGTTGAATTGAAGGAAAGAGAATTGTGGAAGAAGCTGAGAGGCGCCGTTGTATTATTACTATTCATTTTTTAAAAATTTAATTTATGTTATAACTAATTAATATATTTAAGTACTATATGGCAGTTTAATCTATGTGTAATTCATTTAGCTATAGTAGTTTATGAGTAAATTATAGTTGTATACTTGTATGATGTATTCCTTACATTTTAAAATTAACTACGTACCGTGCATAACAAAATAAAAATAAAATTTAAAATTTAAAATTTAAAATTTTTATAATAATTATTTAAAAAAATATTTTAAATAATAATAATTAAATTAGTAAGTGGCCGTATCCGGGTCCGTCGTCCGGCACGCGTGCCGGAGCATTCTGGAGTGGTAGAGGACTTCTTCGGCGAACATGTCCATCCAGTACCATGCCGGAGATAGATTTTCCGGCACTGCGGAGGAGAGGCCGGCGGCCATCGGACCAAATTAGAGACGGCCTTGCACCGGGAGTGCCACGGGTCTAAAACGGCGCATATGTCGAGCAAGTCTTGGTTGAACTTGGCCGGAAGGTCGTAGACATAGACGCTGCCGTGTTTGCACCGATCATCGGATTTTGGTGCCGGAATATGTTGTGTTGTATCTTGATGAAGTGATGATGGTGGTTTTGATGAAGATTGGCAAATGGAGTGTATGATCACAAGTCGGAAGATTATAACTATGAATACTTTGGAAAATTTTAATAAGAAATTCTAATTGTGTTGGTGTTTTTGAGAGAGAGATTCTTGGGTTTTTTGTGGGTGTGGAAAGGAGGGTTATAATGATCTAACACCATACTTGAAATTTTGTTAGAGGGATTTGGAATTATGCAGAAGCTATTGTCAATTTAAAGAAAAGGTATGGTTTTGAGAGTGTCAATGAAAAATAACAAAGCGATGTAAATGATATTATAGACAGGTATATTATAGATGAAAAACATGCCAACTTGGGAGAGTCTACAGTTAAGTTACAATATGATTAATTATAATTAAATTAAGTGAAGGTTAAAACATCATATTAAAAACCACCAAAACCAAATTAAAGAAAAGTTAGTAACAAAATGTTGTTGATCAGTTGCTAAAATATTTTTCCTAGACTCAATAGGTTGTCACTAAAAAGATTAAACTCATTAACTATCCGTTTTCCAATGTGCGTTTCTACTAATTAATTAGATGCATTAATTTGAGAAGTGTTTAGATGTTGATTTTATATCAACATATGTTTGGCTTTGTCTAATTCAACCTCTGTCGAACTTTTAACTTTTTCTACATCATACGTTTTGTGAGATTTTTTAAAGGTTTGAACTTGTTTCGGAAGCCAGTGTTTTCCATGTAACTGATCGAGTGTACCAATCAACTTGGTATAGATAAAGTGCTATTTAATTAATGTATTGTTTTATTTAAAATATTTATCAATTTATCGTTAAATACAAAAATGCCGTTCTGTTTTAGATTTTGTGATGGAAAGATTATTTAACTGTGGTCCAAAAGAAATAAATATTTCATCACCGCCCATTCGGTGATGTGCAAGCTAGAAAATTGCTAATTCTGATTTATCTTATGATCTATTATTATGATATACTACATAAGAAGAGCATCATTCTCATGTAACACATATTTAATGTTGTTCATTTCAATTTATATATTTAGTTTGATTCTAATATATTAAAAAATATTATTAAAATTTTTAATTTCACAAAATTCATAATAATTATAGTTGAAGTAAGCTTATGTTAAGCAAGCTTATTTTAAAGTTGAAAGGACAATATATCTAAATAACAACATATATAGTCTATACACGAATCAAACTGAATTCGAGTTTGAAATATACATATATTCAATTGATTTGGAGTTATCAATATTGGTTGGTTAACTTTTATATTCAATTTATTGAGAGTTAACAATACTAGTTATCTTTTATTTTATTGATAATTATTAAAAATAAAACACACTTCATCTTTGGGGCGTGTGATCATTTGTTAACTCATCCCTTAATTGCTAAATACAACTAATTTGAGACTATAAGATTTTTAGAGATTTAGTGGTCAATAAATTGAAATGTGTAATTTCATTTTATTATTATTTAAATTAAAAAAGATAAGAAGAATCATCAAATTTAGGGTTTTGGAAAAACTGGCAATATAGTGTATACAAAACATCAATACGATTCCTTAAATATGTAAACACAATTTAGTATTGATATTGTATAGGTATTATATTGAAACATATGTAATTGATATCTCGTTGGAATCCTTATAAAATTATCTTTAATTTATTATATGTTGTGTGAAAAAATAATTTAAATTAAGATAGTTATAATTATTTAAAGTTTAGAGATATTTTTCAAAAGTTAGTTATAACTAATTTTTTATTAATTGATATTAATACCCTAATTGACAATTTTTGTACACTGCATTTATACTCGTTGCTGAATAATCTTATGTTTTGATTTAATGATCCAATGCCTATCATTTAGCTGTAGTTAGCAATTTAAGGGTGAGTGAGCAATATAACGCACCCCCTTGATCTTTATAGTGAAAGTTGTCCATTTTTTTACTCGGCACGAGTTTTAAGAAATTTGGATAAAAGTGAGTGGAATATATAAGTTTCACTTTTATATACTCCATTAGTTTTATACTCCTAGAATGCGAGTATAATGAATTAGTGGAAAGTGAAATTCATTTACCGAAAATGGAAAAACAAAATGATTAATATTTTTCGGACAAACCGAATAGTAAAAGTGGACGATATTTCACATACGGCGAGTATGTAATTAGAAGACTGCTCACACGTATAGTCACACTGTTGTACCAAACACTAGTTAACACGTCTTCGACTCTAGGCAATTTAACTTAATACGCTACAACCCACTAAAAATACAGAAGTTTCAATATATTAAGCAAAGGGATTCAAAGTAAAAAAAAAGACTGAAGAATGGTGCAAGTAAAATCTTCAATAATGAAAATGACCTGAAGCCAACTTGTGATAACCTTTTTTTTTTTTTTGCAGAAATTGGGATTAAACAGTTAGAGCATTTTATTTTGATTTTAATATTGAATAAGGCATTTGATTATGATTAGGAACGGACACGACCGTCCACCAATATGAATTGTTTTTGATACTTTATCCTTTATTTATTGAATAAGGCATTTGATTATGAAATGTTTCAATATACAAAGAATAAAGATAGTCATTAGATTGCGTTTGTCGACGCGTCTAAATTTTTTTTTGCAATTTCTTTCATAAAAAAGTGTGCGTTATTTGTAAATTGCATATATAAAATTTGATTTTCTCAATGACAATTAATAAAAAAATGACAAAGCATGTGAAACACGTATTATCATTGGATGACAAACAATAACTTGTAATTAGTCAACCTTAAAATACTCTTAAAAGGAATTTAATATTGAAAGAAATGATAATAATTTATGCAATTGATTACGGAAACGCATTTTTTTTTCTTGAATCACTAGAATGTGACATCTACCTTTTTATCTTCGGGTCAAGATTTCATTCTATGAGGTCATTCTCAATCCCGCCGCCTTAGCCGCGGCTGCATTGCAACCCCTTTCCCATGCGGCCGGCGCCAATACATGGCCGCATTGCAGGGCTAACGGTGCCCGCGAAACACATGAGAAGCATTTCCCTCCCTCGTAACAAAAAATTGTATCATTCCTACTACATTTACAGATTTCGGTTATCAAGTCACGGTAATAACCCCATATTTCATTGTTTTTCCTTAGCATTTCATCCCTATTGCCATTAGATTTAGTGCTAAGTATAAACTTGTGTTCTCCCAATTATATCAATATCTCGTATTGTACTTTGGTATGCTGAAGTCCCAAAGCAATTTGATCGATCCTATGTTGTGCAATATACCACTAAAAATGTTGTTGTGCTAAATCAATCCATGAATGTAATTGTAAAAAATGGCTTACAAAAATTAAAGAAAAATAGTTTTGAGTTTCATTCATTAAATTATGTGTTTTAAGCACAACAACATTTGATGTGGTACGTTGCACAGTAGAGGACTCAACCCCATGAAACCGATGAAGCTTCATTCAAGCCATTTGATGTGATACGATCATTTTTAGTCTGTCCACAAAATATTTTTCACGTTGCTTTTTTTCATTTTATTAGTATACATCTCTTTCCATTAACTCACTACACTCATAATTTATTATAAAACTAACACTCCCTCCGTTTTTTAAAATATGAATTTTTGAACAACATGAGTTTTAATACAAAATTGGTAAAGAGATATAGAAAGAAAAAGTGTGTTAGTAGAAAATGGATCCCACCTCGTAGAAAGAGGATGTGAGACTTAACAACCAGACATTCATTGCGTTTCTTGCCCCCAACTAACGAGAATCAATAGGAAGGTTTCACCGCAGTTGTCTTCTTCGATCTGATGGTTTGAAAATAGTAAGTAGAAGAGTAGCTCCTCAATATATATGGTTTACTGTTTCAGTAGTTAAGGTAAATCGGTATATTGAGAACAATTGTCACGATCATATTTTACTAAGAATAATAAAACTTGGTTAACCGTGATTAGGGGTGGAAAATAAGAAGAGGTCTATGGACAATTCATATGATTACGAAGTATCTCAAATGGAATACTTGAATAGGATACACTTGATCATAAAGATTCGACTTAAAGGTTCATACAATACTGTTTATTAACTTTCAGAGTCATAGGGGGAAAACAAGAATTTAACTTGTTTAAATAGCACAGTGGAAACAATTGAACGCAGTTCCATGTATGAAGACATGAACCTCCGAGAGTATTGTATAGACACATGAGTAAGCTCCACTTGGATCAGCACCCTCCATTCCATCACAACTCAGCCTGCACACTTAGAAATACATGCAGGGCTTAGTACAAAGGTACTCAATGAACACATTGCCAAAAGATACAATTATACATTTAAAATATTGTCAAGCCATCAATCACTATAATACTCAGGGTTTTTTCATAAAAGCTCGAGCTTAACAAATTCTCATACTTAAAGTTTGATTGCACAATCTAAGTTCTTTTTGTAATTTGCCGTATCTGAAACATCTTGTGACGGGAAAGTGGCCACTTCGCACGGTCACCGGACCAGCCAACCCTTTCGATGACACACAGTCCACGTGTACACTAGTCCGAGTAGGGACTTTCCCCTTGTTGGACCCGAATTCGATTTATAAATTTTAGCATAGCACATTCGGTATAACCAAAACAGATGGGCATCACATCACATAAAACAAATCATGGCAAGATAACATCATTTGCATAAATAAATATTATCTCAAATATACTTCATATTTTTATCCACATTTGTATGTAGGATAGAAAAGTTCACCTCGTACGCTTCCGACTCCGTATAACAATATTAACTCACTAGGAATCTAATTCCGTGCGATAGACCTTATCCAATAAAAGATAATAATCTATTTAGCTTCAAGGAAATAACGATATCGGATGATATGCTCCTACGATATGTGTTGGAAAGAAATCACACCAGATCAGGAGCATGATATACGTGATTGATATGGAATCAATTCATACCAGAAGCAGCCCGTGACTTGTTGCGACAAGTGAGTTGGTCAGTACAGGGTGCATTCGAGCGAGAAGAGGCTAATCAAGTTCCTAACGGGACTGAATCAAGAGTACGACTCAATCCGGCGAGAAATCTTAAAGGAGACATACCCATCAGTAGCTGCAGTCTACGGGAGGGTGAAGACGGAGGTGGCTCGACGTCGAATCATGCCACCGACGTCCGGTACACCCACCATAGACACTTGGGGGAGATCGGGCACAGGTTCGCCGCACAGAACAACCGGCAGCCACACTGGAATGGACCATCACCGTACCCCGCTGTATTTCATGTCCAAAATATAGCTGATACACATAAGAGATGATGGATATTTAAATGTGGTGCGACTAATACTATGACTCCACAAAAGAATGATTTTGTTGATTTTAATGATGAAGTTACTAAGACATATACTCAGACTGCTAATGGGGAATTAATTACTATTGTGGGCTCTGGGACTATTGAGATATCTACTACACTTCGCCTTACGAATTGTTTATATGTTCCTACATTGTCTCAAAGGTTATGTCTATTAGTCATTTAACCAAGGAACTGAATTCCACCCTTCTAACGCATCCGGATTTTTGTATCTTGCAGGATATTCAGACGAGGAGGTTTCTTGGGCGTGGAACTGAGAAGCATGGACTCTACTACGTGGACGAGATAGCTCAAACTGGTAGTGCGATGCTGGCTCATGGGTCCATGAAACAAGAAGCTTGGCTCTGGCACCGAAGACTAGAACACCCCTCCACTGGTTATTTTAAACTTCTTTACCAGAATATTTCTATTCCTATTGATTTTTCTTGTGAAACTTGTGTTTTGGCCAAGAGCCACAGACAATCTTTTAAGCCTACAAATACTTGAATGAATTCTATGTTTTCTTGAGTACATTTTGATGTGTGGGGGCCTGCCTCGAATATTGGTGGAAATGTGTCTAGATATTTTGAGATATTTGTTGATGATTGCACTAGAATGACATGGATTTATTTTCTGAAACATAAGTCTGAAGTGTTTGATAGATTCGCCTCATTTCTCAAATTAATCCAAACAGTTTCACACTGCCATTAAAACTCTTAAGTCCGACAATGGGAGGGAATTTGTTAACAGTGCCATGACCCAATTCTGCAAAGAAAAAGGGATAATCCACCAAACTTCCTGTGCCTATACACCTAAACAAAACAGTGTTGCCGAAAGAAAAAACCAAACCATACTTGAAATAATCCGAGCCTTAATGATCGAATCCAAAGTGTTGGGGTTTTCAGTTTTCATAGACCGGAGAGCGGTGCGGAGTGGGACGACTTCGATTAGGAAAGTGTTGGAGAGTTTCAGTAGAGATGAAGTCAAAAGGATGAGAGAGAAAGTGATTAGTTTGATTCCAAAATTTGTGTATAAAAGTGGTGAAGATGGGAGTGCCAAAGATGCGTTTGATTTCGCCATTGATGGAGTGCTGAGAAGGTTGCATAAAAGATGAGACTGACTACTTGAATATGTGCTTTATACTTTGGATTATACTAGATATTGAGCTTTGCGTATGCGAATTTTCATTTTTTTCCTTCAAATTAAATTTTCTCTCTCTTAGCAAATATTACTAGTATGCAAAACAAATGTATATGTATAAAATGAGATTCCATTTGTTAGAGAATGCCACATAAGTTCCAAGTTTAAGTTCGCATTTATTTATTTCTTTATTTGTTGGAGATTAAACTAGCTACTGTCAAATAAGTTACGACCCGACCATAAATCACAATTTCTTCCCAATATTTTTTTTAAATCGATATAGAAAATAAAAAAAATAAAGAATCAGAAATCCAATTCAAGATTAAAAGATATATGACCAATGGAAATACAATGGAATAAAAATATATCAAGATGCGAGTGGTGGGTGGAAACGTCGTCGGTGGCGGCGGGTGGAATGAGGCAGTGGTTTGGATGTTGGAGGAGAATTGGTACAGAAATATAATTAAAAAAACTTAAACCTAATTAAAAGAAGAAGAAAAAAATTATATTATGACCGCATAGTCCACGGATTTTCCAGCATGCTTGACAGTATTGACTGCATGTATTGGAAGTGGAAGAATTGTCCGACTGCTTGGAAGGGGTAACACCAATGACGGACCCATGAA
The DNA here is from genome assembly GCF_004379255.2 of Salvia splendens. Lineage (NCBI taxonomy): Eukaryota > Viridiplantae > Streptophyta > Magnoliopsida > Lamiales > Lamiaceae > Salvia > Salvia splendens. Next base: position 12,859,197 of record NC_056048.1, on the reverse strand, counting down.
ATAGAAATCATTTGGTTGGATAAAAGAATTAGTAATATACACGTACTAATTAAATTATTATTATTTAAAATATTTTTTCAATGGACCCATGAATTAGTAATATACACCATAGACACTTGGGGAGATCGGGCACAGGTTCGCCGCACAGAACAACCGCCAGCCACACTGGAATGGACCATCACCGTACCCCGCTGTATTCCATGTCCAAAATATAGCTAATACACATAAGAGAGGATGGATATTTGAATGTGGTCCGACTGATACTATGACTCCACAAAAGAATGATTTTGTTGATTTTAATGATGAAGTTACTAAGACATATATTCAGACTGCTAATGGGGAATTAATTACTATTGTGGGCTCCGGGACTATTGAGATATCTCCTACACTTCGCCTTACGAATTGTTTATATGTTCCTACATTGTCTCAAAGGTTAGGTCTATTAGTCATTTAACCAAGGAACTGAATTCCACCCTTCTAACGCATCCGGATTTTTGTATCTTGCAGGATATTCAGACGAGGAGGTTTCTTGGGCGTGGCACTGAGAAGCATGGACTCTACTACGTGGACGAGATAGCTCAAACTGGTAGTGCGATGCTGGCTCATGGGTCCATGAAACAAGAAGCTTGGCTCTGGCACCGAAGACTAGAACACCCCTCCACTGGTTATTTTAAACTTCTTTACCCGAATATTTCTATTCCTGTTGATTTTTCATGTGAAACTTGTGTTTTGGCCATGAGCCACAGACAATCTTTTAAGCCTACAAATACTTGAATGAATTCTATGTTTTCTTTAGTACATTTTGATGTGTGGGGGCCTGCCTCGAATATTGGTGGAAATGTGTCTAGATATTTTGTGATATTTGTTGATGATTGCACTAGAATGACATAAATTTATTTTCTGAAACATAAGTCTGAAGTGTTTGATAGATTCGCCTCATTTCTCAAATTAATCCAAACAGTTTCACACTGCCATTAAAACTCTTAAGTCCGACAATGGGAGGGAATTTGTTAACAGTGCCATGACCCAATTCTGCAAAGAAAAAGGGATAATCCACCAAACTTCCTGTGCCTATACACCTGAACAAAACGGTGTTGCCGAAAGAAAAAACCAAACCATACTTGAAATAATCCGAGCCTTAATGATCGAATCCAAAGTGTTGGGGTTTTCGGTTTTCATAGACCGGAGAGCGGTGCGGAGTGGGACGACTTCGATTAGGAAAGTGTTGGAGAGTTTCAGTAGAGATGAAGTCAAAAGGATGAGAGAGAAAGTGATTTGTTTGATTCCAAAATTTGTGTATAAAAGTGGTGAAGATGGGAGTGCCAAAGATGCGTTTGAATTCGCCATTGATGGAGTGCTGAGAATGTTGCATAAAAGATGAGACTGACTACTTGAATATGTGCTTTATACTTTGGATTATACTAGATATTGGGCTTTGCATATGCGAATTTTCAATTTTTTCCTTCAAATTAAATTTTCTCTCTCTTAACAAATAATACTAGTATGCAAAACAAATGTATATGTATAAAATGAGATTCCATTTGTTAGAGAATGCAACATAATTTCCAAGTTTAAGTTCGCATTTATTTATTTCTTTATTTGTTGTAGATTAAACTAGCTACTGTCAACTAAGTTACGACCCGACCATAAATCACAATTTCTTCCCAATAATTTTTTAAATCGATATAGAAAATAAAAAAAAATAAAGAATCAGAAATCCAATTCAAGATTAAAAGATATATGACCAATGGAAATACAATGGAATAAAAATATATCAAGATGCGAGTGGTGGGTGGAAACGTCGTCGGTGGCGGCGGGTGGAATGAGGCAGCGGTTTGGATGTTGGAGGAGAATTGGTACAAAAATATAATTAAAAAAACTTAAACCTAATTAAAAGAAGAAGAAAAAAATTATATTATGACCGCATAGTTAAAAATCCGCATAGTCCACGGATTTTCCAGCATGCTTGACAGTATTGACTGCATGTATTGGAAGTGGAAGAATTGTCCGACTGCTTGGAAGGGGTAACACCAATGACGGACCCATGAAATAGAAATCGTGTGGTCGGATAAAAGAATTAGTAATATACACGTACTAATTAAATTATTATTATTTAAAATATTTTTTCAACGGACCCATGAATTAGTAATATACACCATAGACACTTGGGGATATCGGGCACAGGTTCGCCGCACAGAACAACCGCCAGCCACACTGGAATGGACCATCACCGTACCCCGCTGTATTTCATGTCCAAAATATAGCTGATACACATAAGAGAGGATGGATATTTGAATGTGGTGCGACTGATACTATGACTCCACAAAAGAATGATTTTGTTGATTTTAATGATGAAGTTACTAAGACATAAATTCAGACTGCTAATGGGGAATTAATTACTATTGTGGGCTCCGGGACTATTGAGATATCTCCTACACTTCGCCTTACGAATTGTTTATATGTTCCTACATTGTCTCAAAGGTTAGGTCTATTAGTCATTTAACCAAGGAACTGAATTCCACCCTTCTAACGCATCCGGATTTTTGTATCTTGCAGGATATTCAGACGAGGAGGTTTCTTGGGCGTGGCACTGAGAAGCATGGACTCTACTACGTGGACGAGATAACTCAAACTGGTAGTGCGATGCTGGCTCATGGGTCCATGAAACAAGAAGCTTGGCTCTGGCACCGAAGACTAGAACACCCCTCCACTGGTTATTTTAAACTTCTTTACCCGAATATTTCTATTCCTGTTGATTTTTCTTGTGAAACTTGTGTTTTGGCCAAGAGCCACAGACAATCTTTTAAGCCTACAAATACTTGAATGAATTCTATGTTTTCTTTAGTACATTTTGATGTGTGGGGGCCTGCCTCGAATATTGGTGGAAATGTGTCTAGATATTTTGTGATATTTGTTGATGATTGCACTAGAATGACATGAATTTATTTTCTGAAACATAAGTCTGAAGTGTTTGATAGATTCGCCTCATTTCTCAAATTAATCCAAACAGTTTCACACTGCCATTAAAACTCTTAAGTCCGACAATGGGAGGGAATTTGTTAACAGTGCCATGACCCAATTCTGCAAAGAAAAAGGGATAATCCACCAAACTTCCTGTGCCTATACACCTGAACAAAACGGTGTTGCCGAAAGAAAAAACCAAACCATACTTGAAATAATCCGAGCCTTAATGATCGAATCCAAAGTGTTGGGGTTTTCGGTTTTCATAGACCGGAGAGCGGTGCGGAGTGGGACGACTTCGATTAGGAAAGTGTTGGAGAGTTTCAGTAGAGATGAAGTCAAAAGGATGAGAGAGAAAGTGATTAGTTTGATTCCAAAATTTGTGTATAAAAGTGGTGAAGATGGGAGTGCCAAAGATGCGTTTGATTTCGCCATTGATGGAGTGCTGAGAATGTTGCATAAAAGATGAGACTGACTACTTGAATATGTGCTTTATACTTTGGATTATACTAGATATTGGGCTTTGCATATGCGAATTTTCAATTTTTTCCTTCAAATTAAATTTTCTCTCTCTTAGCAAATAATACTAGTATGCAAAACAAATGTATATGTATAAAATGAGATTCCATTTGTTAGAGAATGCAACATAATTTCCAAGTTTAAGTTCGCATTTATTTATTTCTTTATTTGTTGTAGATTAAACTAGCTACTGTCAACTAAGTTACGACCCGACCATAAATCACAATTTCTTCCCAATAATTTTTTAAATCGATATAGAAAATAAAAAAATAAAGAATCAGAAATCCAATTCAAGATTAAAAGATATATGACCAATGGAAATACAATGGAATAAAAATATATCAAGATGCGAGTGGTGGGTGGAAACGTCGTCGGTGGCGGCGGGTGGAATGAGGCAGCGGTTTGGATGTTGGAGGAGAATTGGTACAGAAATATAATTAAAAAAACTTAAACCTAATTAAAAGAAGAAGAAAAAAATTATATTATGACCGCATAGTTAAAAATCCGCATAGTCCACGGATTTTCCAGCATGCTTGACAGTATTGACTGCATGTATTGGAAGTGGAAGAATTGTCCGACTGCTTGGAAGGGGTAACACCAATGACGGACCCATGAAATAGAAATCGTGTGGTCGGATAAAAGAATTAGTAATATACACGTACTAATTAAATTATTATTATTTAAAATATTTTTTCAACGGACCCATGAATTAGTAATATACACCATAGACACTTGGGGATATCGGGCACAGGTTCGCCGCACAGAACAACCGCCAGCCACACTGGAATGGACCATCACCGTACCCAGCTGTATTTCATGTCCAAAATATAGCTGATACACATAAGAGAGGATGGATATTTGAATGTGGTGCGACTGATACTATGACTCCACAAAAGAATGATTTTGTTGATTTTAATGATGAAGTTACTAAGACATAAATTCAGACTGCTAATGGGGAATTAATTACTATTGTAGGCTCCGGGACTATTGAGATATCTCCTACACTTCGCCTTACGAATTGTTTATATGTTCCTACATTGTCTCAAAGGTTAGGTCTATTAGTCATTTAACCAAGGAACTGAATTCCACCCTTCTAACGCATCCGGATTTTTGTATCTTGCAGGATATTCAGACGAGGAGGTTTCTTGGGCGTGGCACTGAGAAGCATGGACTCTACTACGTGGACGAGATAGCTCAAACTGGTAGTGCGATGCTGGCTCATGGGTCCATGAAACAAGAAGCTTGGCTCTGGCACCGAAGACTAGAACACCCCTCCACTGGTTATTTTAAACTTCTTTACCCGAATATTTCTATTCCTGTTGATTTTTCATGTGAAACTTGTGTTTTGGCCAAGAGCCACAGACAATCTTTTAAGCCTACAAATACTTGAATGAATTCTATGTTTTCTTTAGTACATTTTGATGTGTGGGGGCCTGCCTCGAATATTGGTGGAAATGTGTCTAGATATTTTGTGATATTTGTTGATGATTGCACTAGAATGACATGAATTTATTTTCTGAAACATAAGTCTGAAGTGTTTGATAGATTCGCCTCATTTCTCAAATTAATCCAAACAGTTTCACACTGCCATTAAAACTCTTAAGTCCGACAATGGGAGGGAATTTGTTAACAGTGCCATGACCCAATTCTGCAAAGAAAAAGGGATAATCCACCAAACTTCCTGTGCCTATACACCTGAACAAAACGGTGTTGCCGAAAGAAAAAACCAAACCATACTTGAAATAATCCGAGCCTTAATGATCGAATCCAAAGTGTTGGGGTTTTCGGTTTTCATAGACCGGAGAGCGGTGCGGAGTGGGACGACTTCGATTAGGAAAGTGTTGGAGAGTTTCAGTAGAGATGAAGTCAAAAGGATGAGAGAGAAAGTGATTAGTTTGATTCCAAAATTTGTGTATAAAAGTGGTGAAGATGGGAGTGCCAAAGATGCGTTTGATTTCGCCATTGATGGAGTGCTGAGAATGTTGCATAAAAGATGAGACTGACTACTTGAATATGTGCTTTATACTTTGGATTATACTAGATATTGGGCTTTGCATATGCGAATTTTCAATTTTTTCCTTCAAATTAAATTTTCTCTCTCTTAGCAAATAATACTAGTATGCAAAACAAATGTATATGTATAAAATGAGATTCCATTTGTTAGAGAATGCAACATAATTTCCAAGTTTAAGTTCGCATTTATTTATTTCTTTATTTGTTGTAGATTAAACTAGCTACTGTCAACTAAGTTACGACCCGACCATAAATCACAATTTCTTCCCAATAATTTTTTAAATCGATATAGAAAATAAAAAAAATAAAGAATCAGAAATCCAATTCAAGATTAAAAGATATATGACCAATGGAAATACAATGGAATAAAAATATATCAAGATGCGAGTGGTGGGTGGAAACGTCGTCGGTGGCGGCGGGTGGAATGAGGCAGCGGTTTGGATGTTGGAGGAGAATTGGTACAGAAATATAATTAAAAAAACTTAAACCTAATTAAAAGAAGAAGAAAAAAATTATATTATGACCGCATAGTTAAAAATCCGCATAGTCCACGGATTTTCCAGCATGCTTGACAGTATTGACTGCATGTATTGGAAGTGGAAGAATTGTCCGACTGCTTGGAAGGGGTAACACCAATGACGGACCCATGAAATAGAAATCGTGTGGTCGGATAAAAGAATTAGTAATATACACGTACTAATTAAATTATTATTATTTAAAATATTTTTTCAACGGACCCATGAATTAGTAATATACACCATAGACACTTGGGGATATCGGGCACAGGTTCGCCGCACAGAACAACCGCCAGCCACACTGGAATGGACCATCACCGTACCCCGCTGTATTTCATGTCCAAAATATAGCTGATACACATAAGAGAGGATGGATATTTGAATGTGGTGCGACTGATACTATGACTCCACAAAAGAATGATTTTGTTGATTTTAATGATGAAGTTACTAAGACATAAATTCAGACTGCTAATGGGGAATTAATTACTATTGTGGGCTCCGGGACTATTGAGATATCTCCTACACTTCGCCTTACGAATTGTTTATATGTTCCTACATTGTCTCAAAGGTTAGGTCTATTAGTCATTTAACCAAGGAACTGAATTCCACCCTTCTAACGCATCCGGATTTTTGTATCTTGCAGGATATTCAGACGAGGAGGTTTCTTGGGCGTGGCACTGAGAAGCATGGACGCTACTACGTGGACGAGATAGCTCAAACTGGTAGTGCGATGCTGGCTCATGGGTCCATGAAACAAGAAGCTTGGCTCTGGCACCGAAGACTAGAACACCCCTCCACTGGTTATTTTAAACTTCTTTACCCGAATATTTCTATTCCTGTTGATTTTTCTTGTGAAACTTGTGTTTTGGCCAAGAGCCACAGACAATCTTTTAAGCCTACAAATACTTGAATGAATTCTATGTTTTCTTTAGTACATTTTGATGTGTGGGGGCCTGCCTCGAATATTGGTGGAAATGTGTCTAGATATTTTGTGATATTTGTTGATGATTGCACTAGAATGACATGAATTTATTTTCTGAAACATAAGTCTGAAGTGTTTGATAGATTCGCCTCATTTCTCAAATTAATCCAAACAGTTTCACACTGCCATTAAAACTCTTAAGTCCGACAATGGGAGGGAATTTGTTAACAGTGCCATGACCCAATTCTGCAAAGAAAAAGGGATAATCCACCAAACTTCCTGTGCCTATACACCTGAACAAAACGGTGTTGCCGAAAGAAAAAACCAAACCATACTTGAAATAATCCGAGCCTTAATGATCGAATCCAAAGTGTTGGGGTTTTTGGTTTTCATAGACCGGAGAGCGGTGCGGAGTGGGACGACTTCGATTAGGAAAGTGTTGGAGAGTTTCAATAGAGATGAAGTCAAAAGGATGAGAGAGAAAGTGATTAGTTTGATTCCAAAATTTGTGTATAAAAGTGGTGAAGATGGGAGTGCCAAAGATGCGTTTGATTTCGCCATTGATGGAGTGCTGAGAAGGTTGCATAAAAGATGAGACTGACTACTTGAATATGTGCTTTATACTTTGGATTATACTAGATATTGGGCTTTGCATATGCGAATTTTCAATTTTTTCCTTCAAATTAAATTTTCTCTCTCTTAGCAAATATTACTAGTATGCAAAACAAATGTATATGTATAAAATGAGATTCCATTTGTTAGAGAATGCAACATAAGTTCCAAGTTTAAGTTCGCATTTATTTATTTCTTTATTTGTTGGAGATTAAACTAGCTATTGTCAACTAAGTTACGACCCGACCATAAATCACAATTTCTTCCCAATAATTTTTTAAATCGATATAGAAAATAAAGAATCAGAAATCCAATTCAAGATTAAAAGATATATGACCAATGGAAATACAATGGAATAAAAATATATCAAGATGCGAGTGGTGGGTGGAAACGTCGTTGGTGGCGGCGGGTGGAATGAGGCAGCGGTTTGGATGTTGGAGGAGAATTGGTACAGAAATATAATTAAAAAAACTTAAACCTAATTAAAAGAAGAAGAAAAAAATTATATTATGACCGCATAGTTAAAAATCCGCATAGTCCACGGATTTTCCAGCATGCTTGACAGTATTGACTGCATGTATTGGAAGTGGAAGAATTGTCTGACTGCTTGGAAGGGGTAACACCAATGACGGACCCATGAAATAGAAATCGTGTGGTCGGATAAAAGAATTAGTAATATACACATACTAATTAAATTATTATTATTTAAAATATTTTTTCAACGGACCCATGAATTAGTAATATACACCATAGACACTTGGGGAGATCGGGCACAGGTTCGCCGCACAGAACAACCGCCAGCCACACTGGAATGGACCATCACCGTACCCCGCTGTATTTCATGTCCAAAATATAGCTGATACACATAAGAGAGGATGGATATTTGAATGTGGTGCGACTGATACTATGACTCCACAAAAGAATGATTTTGTTGATTTTAATGATGAAGTTACTAAGACATATATTCAGACTGCTAATGGGGAATTAATTACTATTGTGGGCTCCGGGACTATTGAGATATCTCCTATACTTTGCCTTACGAATTGTTTATATGTTCCTACATTGTCTCAAAGGTTATGTCTATTAGTCATTTAACCAAGGAACTGAATTCCACCCTTCTAACGCATCCGGATTTTTGTATCTTGCAGGATATTTAGACGAGGAGGTTTCTTGGGCGTGGCACTGAGAAGCATGGACTCTACTACGTGGACGTGATAGCTCAAACTGGTAGTGCGATGCTGGCTCATGGGTTCATGAAACAAGAAGCTTGGCTCTGGCACTGAAGACTAGAACACCCTTCCACTGGTTATTTTAAACTTCTTTACCCGAATATTTCTATTCCTGTTGATTTTTCTTGTGAAACTTGTGTTTTGGCCAAGAGCCACAGACAATCTTTTAAGCCTACAAATACTTGAATGAATTCTATGTTTTCTTTAGTACATTTTGATGTGTGGGGGCCTGCCTCGAATATTGGTGGAAATGTGTCTAGATATTTTGTGATATTTGTTGATGATTGCACTAGAATGACATGGATTTATTTTCTGAAACATAAGTCTGAAGTGTTTGATAGATTCGCCTCACTTCTCAAATTAATCCAAACAGTTTCACACTGCCATTAAAACTCTTAAGTCCGACAGTGGGAGGGAATTTGTTAACACTGCCATGACCCAATTCTGCAAAGAAAAAGGGATAATCCACCAAACTTCCTGTGCCTATACACCTGAACAAAACGGTGTTGCCGAAAGAAAAAACGAAACCATACTTGAAATAATCCGAGCCTTAATGATCGAATCTAAAGTGTTGGGGTTTGGAGCCCCTTGCACAGCGGAAGACATGCATAAACAAATAAATCAGATCTACAGATCTATTCGACTGATTATAAGATTAATTGATTCACATGTTAAACAATCAATTGCAAGCTAGAACGCACATTAATTCATGCTTAAGGAATTTAACCCTAATTCATGAATTCCTACGGTTTAGAATTACCGATCTGATTCTCCAAAGAATCGACGATTGCTTGCGCCTTCTCCACGTGATGTTCTTCATAATCAACCACGAACCTTCTAATCTGTATCCCGAACTCAGAATCTAACCTTTGGGTGGGCAAAGCTTGTCAGAATTGAAAGGACTTAACTAGGCAGAAGACTGAACTTCAGTTCCGTGAAACTGAAAATTTCATCCACTCCCTGGAGAGAGGGAGCACGAATTTTTATCATTAAAATCAATTCATTTAGTCTTCTATCTAGTCTCCTTTATATAGAGTTATGATGGGCCAGATTAGGGATCCATGGAGATTGGACTTGAGCCAAACCTGTTGGACTTTTACTAATTAAATTGAGCCACAATTTAATACAAGTCCAATAGAATATTATTATCATCCACTATAGTATAATAATATTGACTACCCGTCCAATCCCTAATTACGAGTAATCCGGCTTTACCTCTTTAATTTATTATTTCCCGTGTTTAAGATATAAATATCCATTAATTAATTTAAGTCTGCTATTTGACTTTAATTAATTAATATCATTTTCCAAGAGTTGTCTAGTTCAAAATCTTTATTTATTATTCTGGGTTTCTAAATAATAAAACCTTTTTCGAACACCTCTTGAGGATATTATCAAACTGGACTCACCCAGCACACGATTCATTGCAATAACAATACTAGCACCTCTAGACATTGATCACCACTACCCAAGATACCAGGATTCTTGGATTGCGAAAAATCCGCACCATTTGATAAATCAAAGTAGTGCATAATCAATATCGTATGCTCAATGTTATGTCAACAATGATTAAGAAATAACAAACACCGAGACCTCGTCTTTTAGTAAATAGCAAGAAAAACTTATCTCAACTGTTAGATCCTTCAGTGCTATTCCACACCAGTGTCGTTTATTTCCAAAGGTAAGAAAACATGCGGACTGACACTGCAACCTTTCACGATAGGTAGCCAAAGCCTATCTAGGTTGTGAAATTATTTTTCTCTTCTACAAAGAACAGACTGCGCCACCTTCTGTGAACTTCGTTCACGACCAGTCTACTATGTAGAAGAATTAGACTTATTTGCTTCTTATACATTTAAATGTTTGAGATACATCTTATAAATGCACAAACAAACATCAATGCGACAAAATTACTTCTTCTCGCCTTGGGATAAAAGTGGATTGTAGAGTTTATTGTATACAAGCAATTCTATCCGTGCAACATGCTCGAAATATGCTTTTCAGTATACCAATTCTAACACAAAGTCCCAAGACATTTCTGGCCCCAAGCCATTGCTATCTCTATCTACCTTATAAACCACCTACCTACTAAAATCGTTCGCATGAAAACCCCCCTTAATACCCTATCCAAATTAGCCAAAATCCCTAACCATCTAAATCTCTCACCTAAAGTCTATGGGTGTACCGTTTACTTCCGTATCCCAAAACATGAAAGAACCAAACTATCACCCTATGCTAGTAAAAAGATCACTACCACTATGAATTGCAACTTTTTGGAAACCTAATTCTTTTACCACCAAACCCACCTTAGTAGCCAGGGGGAGAGTGACCCAGGTAGTAGTACAGTGGACTATCTAAGTTGGGTTGTGCCAGTTCCAAGCTCTTCGAGTGAGGATCCAACAGAACCCGTTGTCACTACTGCTGAGCAGGTCTCACCGCAAGAGTCATCTCATCCACTACCTCAGGATTCTCCTCTGAGGAAATCCGAGGTAATTCCTGAACCAGATCCTAATTCTGCATCGGTTTCCATTGACCCTGTTGACACAGAACCTCTAGAGGAGGAAAATGTTATTGATGGAGACACGAGATGGTTTATACTCCCCCCTCGGAGTACAAGAGGAATACCGCTGAAAAGATACTCCCCAAAAAAGATTGGCAAGAAGTCGCTATGGGGTGGCAAATTTTGTGCAAGGGAATTTAACCAAAATGGCCCGAGCTTTTGAGGCTGCATTGTATGAGGAATAAGAGATTCCACAGTTAGTCAAGGAAGCTAAGAAGATTAAGCACTGGAGAGAAGCTATGTTCACTGAGATGAAGGCATTGATGAAGAATAACATGTGGGTGAAAGGCAAGCTGCCCGAAGGAGTGAAAACTGTTGGGTGCAGATGGGTGTTCACTATTAAAAGAAGGCCAGATGGTACGATAGAAAGATACAAAGCCCGACCTATGGCAAAGGGGTACACTTAGACATATGGCATAGACTATGATGAGACTTTTTCTCTAGTAGCAAAGATCAACACCGTAAGAGTGCTATTCTCAATTGCCGCAAATAAGGATTGGCCGCTTCATCAGTTTGATGTGACCAATGCCTTTCTTCATGGAGAATTGCCAAAGGCAGTTTATATGGAACCTCCGTCTGGGTTTACAGAAGAATTTCAAGATAGGGAGATCTGCCAACTAAAGAAGACATTGTACGGGCTAAAACAGTCCCCGCGTGCATGGTTTGGAAGGTTCACCGAAGTGATGAAGAAATATGGGTACAAACAAAGCATCTCCGACCATACTCTATTCCTGAAGAAGAAAGATAGCAAGATCACGTGTCTTATTATATATGTAGATGACATGATCATTACAGGAGATGATGTAGAGGAGATAGCCGAGCTAAAAAAGAACTTGTTTCAGGAATTTGAAATGAAAGACTTGGGACTTCTGAAGTACTTTCTGGGAATCGAGGTCCTACGGTCGAAGAAGGGGATATTCATAAACCAGATGAAATATGTATTGGACTTGCTAGCCGAGATTGGGATGCTAGACTGCAAGCCGGCAGACACCCCGATGGTTCAGAATCATGGATTGCAGATGAAGAAAGGAGCCAAATCGACAGACAGAGGAAGATATCAGAGACTAGTTGGGAAGTTGATCTACCTTTCCCACACAAGGCCGGACATTGCCTATGCTGTAGGAGTGGTGAGTCAATTCATGCATGCATCTCAAGAAGAACACTGGGAGGTAGTTTTGAGGATTGTTCGATACTTGTAGGGGACAGCTGAGCACATGCTCATATTTGAGAAACACAATCACATGGAGATACATGACTTTACTGATGCCGACTGGGCAGGGAACCCGAATGACAGGAAGTCAACCGCAGGATATTTTACCTTTGTTGGAGGTAACCTTGTGACGTGGAGAAGCAAGAAACAGAAAGTGGTGGCACTCTCTAGTGCAGAGGCAGAATTTCGAGGAATTAGAAGTGGGTTGACAGAGATATTATTGCGAAAGAAACTCATGAAAGAGTTAGATCTTCGCCCAGTCCAACCGTGTAGACTCTTTTGTGACAACAAGACGGAAATCAGCATCTCGAAAAACCCGGTGCAGCATGATCGAACCAAATATGTGGAAGTAGATAGGCACTTCATAAAGGAGAACATCGAAGCAAAGATAGTTGAGATGCCATATGTCAAGTCCGAAGACCAGCTGGCTGACATTCTGACGAAGGTGGTAAACTCAAAGTCGTTTCAAGAAGTACTAGGCAAGTTGAGTATCGAGAATCCCGTTACTTAACTTGAGGGGGAGTGTCGGAAAGAAATCACACGAGATCAGGAGCATGATATATGTGATTGATATTGAATCAATTCATACCATAGATAGAATGCAAATAAATGTAAATTAGGTTTACCATGTATAGAGATAGCCTAGTTTATACTAGCCCACAAGCACATGAATTAAAAGTTTGGGCTTTGTTAATTTAATTACTATAACTGGCCAAAACAAAAGAACCAATAAAGAGCCAAAGTAAAAATAAAAGTTTCCTCAACCCCACACATGTGAATTTGCCCCTCTCTCTCTACTGCGTTCTCACCCTCTCACCCAACTCTCTCACACTCATCGCAGATATCTATCTCTTTCTTTTCTTTTTTGCCAAAAAAGAGATAGTCTTAGTTTCCTTCACCATCTGAGGTTCAAATATTATCCGATCGTCACGAAATTTTAACCAAAGGTGGATGACACATAACGCATTATTCCTACCAAAGGAAAATAAATTTTAACGGTTCGATCTTCTGTTATTAATTTCGGAAGTGTCTGTTGTTTTCAACGGTAGCAGCTTAGGTTTTTTACACGATCGGAGGTTCAAACGTTTTCCGATCATTCTACAATTTTCGGGGAAGGTAAACAACCCATTCTACTTCGTTTTGACCGAAAGAGATTACATTTTAACGGTTAGATTTACTGTTATTAATTTCCTAAGTGACTGCAATTTCAAAAATATGCTTATTGCCAAATTAAAACATGTTAGGAGCTTTTCTACTTTCTTGAGTATGAAACAAAAATATAGAGTATTTGTTAATAAAGAGAGCATGCTTGATTTGATCTATGTTCTATATGCTCTCTCCTACTATATGACTTGCTTAAATGAAAGAATATGAAATTTGGATGCAGGCTTACTGAAAAGAAAAGGAAAGAAATTTGGTTGGACTGCAAATCTCCTTTTTCCTTCGTACTTGTGCGAAAACTTGAATGATACTTGATTGAAAGCTTGGATTAATTTTGAGAAAGTTGGGAGATAGTCAGAAGGTATTGTGTGTGTGGTTGATGAAGGAAAGGTGAAGCCTGTTTTATACTAAATTTGTCCGACAAATGAGTAAATGCTATTTCTGTAGCAAGTTCATTCGGACAAATCATTTGCATGATATAAGGGATAGCTCATGACGAAGATTTTGAAAAAAAAACTCGCATGTGACGTCTTTGACAAATGCAGGAAGAAGGTGACCAACTTGATACCATTCAAGGCAACTTGATACCATTCAAGGCACTATTTAGTCACTATTCACTATTCATACTATTGCATCACTATTCACACTGTTCCATTTACCGTGTATAAGTTACTACGTGCTGCCAGGTCTTTTCATTTGCAGAAACACGCTTCGAAAATTGGAGAGTTTCTTGAAAATGGAGCACTAGCTTTATAGAAAAGCCTCAACTATTGTAAAACCATAATAAACTTATCATTTCCCCCTTGGAGAGAAATGACTCTATTTTGTAAATGAACATTTAACATCTATTTGAGCTATAATTATACTCGGACAATTATTCACTAACTTGTATTTCCTTGCACGACAAACTCGTTGAGCATAATTAGTTTTTTACATTGGCACTTAGTTAATAAAATCTGAAGGATTTATAGTAACGAAAGATAGTAGTTTAAAGTACTACTCACTTTAATATTAGCATTTTCTTGATAAACGAACATATTGACAAACGTCAAATGTTATTAATAGAACGGGGTATTACAACAATATTACTAGTATTACACAAGTGGTGGGGCTAAATTGTTGTAGTTAACATTTAATTCTTAGTTTTAAATAAGAAAGGAATTAAGGTGACAATATTTGGCAACCACTTTTCATCGATGTATATATACAATAATCATAAATTCGCTCATTCGTACTATCAACTTTAACTCGGTTCAATTTGCAATGACTCAGATCTTCATGTTTCAACATCATTTTTCAAAACAGATACTCTTTTCGTCCCTTAAATTTTGTCACATTTTTTTCATTTCGGTCTGTCTCACAAAATTTGTCACATTTCACTTTTTGCCATTTTTTTATAGTGGACCCACATTTGATTATAAAACTAATATATAAAAGTAGGACTCAATTTCTCACTCTTTCTCACTCACATTTTATTATAAAACTAATATATAAAAGTAGGACCCACTTTCCACTACTTTTTCAACTCACTTTCCATTACATTTCTTAATACCCGTGCACGGTCAAAGTGTGACAAAATTTCTGGGACGGGGGGAGTATTTGTTAAGATTCACCGTGTTACAACAATTGCTATTTTATAGTGTATCACGCACAATAGGGAAAACTTCGAGCACGCAAACATAGTCCTCGTTAAATGTTGTGACTCAACCAAAACTTACAACGCATCCCGCAGATCACTCATTGTGTTCCCAGACAACACATACTACTTGGGAGAGGTTATGCTTGGTATGATGAAATGGAATGGAACGATAGTAGGAATTGAATGACAGTTTTTTTGGATTTTCTTTATATTTTCACTCAATTCCCCCGTACCGAGCAAATGAATGAAATGGAAGTAGGAATCACATTCCATCATATATGCCTTGAGAGTTGGTTAATAGTGATTATTTGTAGTGGAAATTAAATTAAAGTGTATTGCGCCGCTGCTGCGGGAATAATATATTAATAAATGGAGACAACTTATTATTATTAGTTCTTGTCAAATAAGGATTTTTCCAATTTTCACATTTTTAAACTTAATTTAATATAGATTAATTAGTTAAGTTTAGTTAGTTTTATGCTCAGCTCTTATTACACAGATTAGAAACTATTTTGTCGAATTGTCTTTTTATGAGTTTGCTCTTAATTGGTATTTTTAACAATTTTCCTTGTATTTCGGTAGAATATACAATGTTGCTTCTATAATTAGTTATAGAACAACATTACATTGCATAAACTGTGATGCTAAAATGTAATTAACATTTCCATTATTCAATTGAAAAAAAATTAATATTGACTAATTATAGATATCACCAACACAATGTCGGTAAATATGACCCATCCCTAACCTTGTCTTGATCAGCGATCCGCTAATTCGTCAATCATTTTAATAGCGAAACACTCGTCTAGAAGACTATTAATTTGATCACAACAAGAATAGCTAACTGTGGGTCCAAGTTTGGCTTGAAAGTCCTAACACAAAGCTTTGAGAGTTCCCTTTTAACACTCTGGATCCATAGTACTATAGCAGTTCTCAGCCAAACCTAAATTTAAGAATAATGCTTCATTTAGTAGATGAAAAAACATTCTCTTAATCATCATATTCACGTTCATGTAGCGAGGATTGCACCAAAGTATAATCCGAAGTGGAACTAAATTAAATTAAAGTGTATTGCGCCGCTGCTGCGGGAATAATATATTAATAAATGGAGACAACTTATTATTATTAGTTCTTGTCAAATAAGGATTTTTCAATTTTCACATTTTTAAACTTAATTTAATATAGATTAATTAGTTAAGTTTAGTTAGTTTTATGCTCAGCTCTTATTACACAGATTAGAAACTATTTTGTCAAATTGTCTTTTTATGAGTTTGCTCTTAATTGGTATTTTTAACAATTTTCCTTGTATTTAGGTAGAATATACAATGTTGCTTCTATAATTAGTTATAGAACAACATTACATTGCATAAACTGTGATGCTAAAATGTAATTAACATTTCCATTATTCAATTGAAAAAAAATTAATATTGACTAATTATAGATATCACCAACACAATGTCGGTAAATATGACCCATCCCTAACCTTGTCTTGATCAGCGATCCGCTAATTCGTCAATCATTTTAATAGCGAAACACTCGTCTAGAAGACTATTAATTTGATCACAACAAGAATAGCTAACTGTGGGTCCAAGTTTGGCTTGAAAGTCCTAACACAAAGCTTTGAGAGTTCCCTTTTAACACTCTGGATCCATAGTACTATAGCAGTTCTCAGCCAAACCTAAATTTAAGAATAATGCTTCATTTAGTAGATGAAAAAACATTCTCTTAATCATCATATTCACGTTCATGTAGCGAGGATTGCACCAAAGTATAATCCGAAGTGGAACTAAATTAAATTAAAGTGTATTGCGCCGCTGCTGCGGGAATAATATATTAATAAATGGAGACAACTTATTATTATTAGTTCTTGTCAAATAAGGATTTTTCAATTTTCACATTTTTAAACTTAATTTAATATAGATTAATTAGTTAAGTTTAGTTAGTTTTATGCTCAGCTCTTATTACACAGATTAGAAACTATTTTGTCGAATTGTCTTTTTATGAGTTTGCTCTTAATTGGTATTTTTAACAATTTTCCTTGTATTTAGGTAGAATATACAATGCTGCTTCTATAATTAGTTATAGAACAACATTACATTGCATAAACTGTGATGCTAAAATGTAATTAACATTTCCATTATTCAATTGAAAAAAAATTAATATTGACTAATTATAGATATCACCAACACAATGTCGGTAAATATGACCCATCCCTAACCTTGTCTTGATCAGCGATCCGCTAATTCGTCAATCATTTTAATAGCGAAACACTCGTCTAGAAGACTATTAATTTGATCACAACAAGAATAGCTAACTGTGGGTCCAAGTTTGGCTTGAAAGTCCTAACACAAAGCTTTGAGAGTTCCCTTTTAACACTCTGGATCCATAGTACTATAGCAGTTCTCAGCCAAACCTAAATTTAAGAATAATGCTTCATTTAGTAGATGAAAAAACATTCTCTTAATCATCATATTCACGTTCATGTAGCGAGGATTGCACCAAAGTATAATCCGAAGTGGAACTAACTTAATATGCAGGTTTTGTAGCTAGGCCATGTGTGAAATCGGGTAACCCAGATTTTAAATCTAAATCACTAATTAAGAAAAGCATTGATTGGCCGTTAGGCATTTATGCACGAAGTTCCGAGAGAATTCTTTGTCCTAAGATGTTCTAGGAAAACCCGACAAAAAGTATCATGCGTAGTGATAAGGCCCATTTCATGCATCAGTTTAGGGGTAAAATGTACGCTACTTGATCGGTTTATCGCGCAAAGCAAGTGTTAAATGTGCAGGAATGACACTTGACCAAGGCAACAAGGCCAAACTGATCAAGCAAGTACAATAGGCGAAAAGAGGCCAAAAATCGAGGGAGTTGATCAAGGGGAGTAACCAAGCAGCCAAGGAGGGGACCACAGGCTTCCAGAAGAAGGACATGCGAGGCAATGAGCTAGATGGTGCGCATCATTCTGTTATCAAGGACAACATTCTAGAAAGGAACACATGCTGCTATATGAGACGCAAGGACGGAGCTGAGTCATGAATTTGTTACAGAAAAGCGTCGTCATTCTAGAAGGAAACCACGTAGCAATCAACGAGTCGCTCACTCTCAGCATGAGCGAATATTCCCTGCAAGATCGTTATCCAGCTGGAGGTCGTGCCGAGCCTATAAATAGAAGATGTGCCACCACGCAAAAGGAATCCGATCCTTTACTTTCCGTCTTTAGTTTAGTTTTGTTTAGCTCTTGATAGAGGGAAACGATGAGACTATGACTCTGTGTGTGTGTGTCAACTGGCCAGGAGGGTACCTAGACCTAGCTGTGTCGTTGGGTCTGTGTCTATCTTCCCTATCAACAAAAAAATACCTCACCCCACTTCTACTGGCTAGTATAGTAGAGTAAGGGTCGAATCCCACAGAGATGGATGTAGGCGAGATAAACTTGCGATGACATTCTGGGAGCGGTTGGTTAGCTACCACGCTTTTTTTTGGGGTTGAGTTTTACCTAGTCGGAAAATGAAATGGAACCTATACCCCTCCTGACCAGTAGGTCAGGGTGGACTCTAAATGCTGCATGTTAAAAGAAATTAAAATGCGTGTGTAAACTATGGTGCGAGTGTGCATGTGAGAAGCTACTAGACGAAACTTACTAAAAATGGCTAGATAAAAGGTAAAGGGAATCAAAGGACATGCTGGCAGACTGTCTGCTGGGTGTGCAGAAAAGCAGAAAAAGTGCAAGTTCAAAAGCATAAAGCAACAAAAGCAACACAAGTGGTCCCATTCTTTGATTGTGACATTTTCTTCTTCACCAAGCTAAACTAACAAGATCTGACAAACTCCATTGATGAATGCTCAAGCTTGAAAATTCGTGAATGCAATATTTAACTTGAAATCAAGAACGAAAGCTAAGAAAACTGAGATCTACGCAAACTGGTCAGCAGGACAGGGTGACAGAAACAAGCAGAAACGAATTCCATGCATTTTTTAGAAACTTAAATCGATTAAAACTTGTAAGCACTTGAGGAAAAACTAGATCTAACTAAGCAAAGCAAATTCAAGCACTTAAACAACAGAAATCAATGTAAAACTACCAGATCTAGCTACTAGGCAGAAAGAGATAATAAGCAAGCTGAAACACAAAATAAAACCACAATAAACTT
The DNA here is from genome assembly GCF_004379255.2 of Salvia splendens. NCBI lineage: Eukaryota > Viridiplantae > Streptophyta > Magnoliopsida > Lamiales > Lamiaceae > Salvia > Salvia splendens. Next base: position 12,839,702 of record NC_056048.1, on the reverse strand, counting down.
CATTGCATTCAAGATTATCACCCAGAAGACGTTCCAACTAAGTAGCTATTGGAATCCAAGTCAAAGGCAAGCAAAAACAAGTACTTAAACTAAGAAATCTTAAAAACAAAGCAAGTAAAAGATTGTTTGGCTCATCGGAAACTGAAGCTGGAGGAATTTCTGGAACTATGGCGGCTGGAATGAATCAGGCATGATGCTCCTCGCCGGCAGGTGGCCGGAATCTTCAAGTCAGGCTGCTGGATTTAGATGGAACTAAGAGCTAGTGGAGCTATTCTCCTCAAAAGTGATGTAGTAGTGATGATAAGTCCTAAGTGAATTGGTGTCAAAATTCCTTTTTTTCTTTATGTTCAGCTCCTATTTATAGGGTGGCTTGCCCTAATTTCTAGGGCTTTCTCTTCATTTGGAATGACAATTTTGCCCTTCTTTAGATAGGTGATTATTCCAAGCAAGTCCTTCCTTCTCGTGTCCAGTTTTGTAGCATCCATCCTGACCAGTTTGCGTATTTTCTGCTCATACTAACCAGTTTGCACACTTTTCGCAGCTTTTTCACTCGAATTCCTTCTGAACCTTTTCTCCTGATTTAGTACTTCAACCTGCACACTTTAACAACTATTTTGCAGATATTATCCAATAAAGCACCTTATACTGACCAGTAACCAAGGCCGAGAACGAGACTCATCAGCTCTCTAGTTAGTTCAGTTCTCTAGATAGCTTAGATAAAGTAATGCTTTGTTAGAAAGGGTGATTGAAGAAGCGCTGTTGAATACTTGATATCTGTCGGCGTATTCTTAAGTTTCCTGCCGAGGATCTCCTCGGTTTACTTGGTTTCGTAGTTCCGAAGTGTTAGCTTAGTTTAAATTTCACGCTGTACTGTTCTGAGTTTTAGTTTTAATCAAAGTAGCTTTCGTTTTCATCATTATGCTTACTATTCTAAGTAGTTAATTTTCATTCCAGTCTGAAATTCACTAGACCCAGTAGTTAAATTTCCCTTGAGCAAGTAGTTAGTTACTTTACCGTCTAAGTTAAAATCAGTGGTTAAAAACTCTCAAAGTTAAAGCGTGGCAGCAGCCAACCCCCTGTTCACTACTCACACACTTGATACACTAGCTTCTCTGTGGGATCGACCCCGAACTTACCGCTTTACTGTTAACGTAGTGCGAGATTGGGAGTTTATAAATTACTTTGGTAGGAAACGAGTGAGAGCAAGATTGCATTGATCAAGTGGCAACGACATTTGCTAACTGATCCAACCGGTTTGGTTATCTTCCATATAACATGATCCATACTCTATTTGCGCCCATTCTCGAGGCCTTCAAAAATGGCGTCTTTGCCGGGGAAGCATGGTTTTATTTTATATTTGTGTATAGCACATAAGTGTATATAATTTTGTTTCTTTCTTTTCTCATTTGTTTTTTTTTCTCCCGTTGATGAGAAGGTACCACCGCGGAGACCACTGGAATCACCCTCTTATATACAGAGGCACTAACGCGCATTGGAGAGTCCAGGAAGCCGGCGTAGTTACCACTCGTTACAGAACCGCACTAGCAGCAGCAGTAGCCGCTGATCAACTGACCAGCGAAGAAGAAGGAGAGCAGAACACACAACCTAGACCACCACCACTTGAACAAGCAAAAGAAGAGATGACCCTCGTCGACAACGACTCAGGAATTGGCTCTCTTCACGCTCATGACGAGAAGGAGCCCACACATGTCATTGCCGTTACTCCTGGGATGCGGACCATCGCAATCAAGTCAGGAGTACTGGCCGTTTTATCCCATTTTTACGGCCTTTCAAAAGAATGTCCGTACGCCTTCCTGGAGGAATTTTGCCGATACTGTGATATCCAGCCCGTACCGGCTGGATCTACGTATGAAGATTATAGGCTGAAGGCCATCCCCTTCGTCTTGAAGGGTGATGCTGGAGTATGGCTGTCGAGACTGCCAGAAGGGTCCCTCAAAACATGGGCCGAGTTCCAAATGATATTCCTTGACCACTTCTTTCCAACGTCAAAAACGAGTGCCCTCAAGCGGGAGATTACAGAATCCAGACAGGAGTACGATGAGCCCCTCGGCCAAGACGAAGGGGATGGCCTTCAGTCAAGCAACCAGGGAAGACAATCGGGGGAAAACTAGGGATACAGAGTTCAGAGCCCCTCACCCTTCGTCTTGAAGTGTGATGCTGGAGTATGGCTGTCGAGACTGCCAGAAGGGTCCATCAAAACATGGGCCGAGTTCCAAATGATATTCCTTGACCGCTTCTTTCCAACGTCAAAAACGAGTGCCCTCAAGCGGGAGATTACAGAAGCCTGACAGGAGTACGATGAGCCCCTCGGCCAATACTGGGATAGATTCCAAGGGCTGCTTCAAGCATGCCGCAACCACACGCTGGTGGAGCGGGAGATCTACTCGATCTTCTACGGTGGACTGATAGTCGTCAGCAAGAACGACCTCAACCTCGCTGCTCAGGGGGATTTCTCAAAGACCCCATTCAGCCAAGCCAAGAACATCCTGGAGAGGCTCATCGAGGCCAAACGCTCGTACGAAATGTCCCATGGCCAGTACAGAAGGGGTGCAGTGCACGCAACCGAGGTGCGCAATGATAAAAAATTGGAGGCTCGATTCGAGCAGATGGAGAAGAAGCTGCTAGAGGCAGTAGAAAAATCCAGAGCACCTCCACCGCCTGCACCCAAAGAACAGCAGTATGTGCCGCCGCCGCCACCACCACCAGAAGAGCATCACTATTACTATTGCGAGTTTCCCCCTGAGGTGGAGCTGCAAGCCTAAGTGAATGCCGTTGGCCACTGGAATGCGAATGGCAATTGGATCCAGGGTAAACAGAGAGATGCTCAATGGAGAGACCACCCGAACTTCAGGTGGAGTGATTCAAATCAAAGCCAACCACAACAACTAGCGCAACAGTACTTACAATTCACCGAAGGACAGCCTAATTGGCCCACACACATTTAGGAAAGACCAAACACTGGAGGGAACAGAATGCAGGGAAGACAGGCAGGATGGTCAAATGGACCTCAAGGGAATTGGTCTAATGGAGGACAACCCAACTGGTCAAGCAGACAATCGGGGGAAAACTGGGGATACAGAGTTCAGGGCCCACAGTTAAGCAACCATGGAAGACAGCCAAACAACCAGATGGTCAGCTACGTTCCACCACACCAACGGGGGAATCTGCACCCTGGAAATCAACAGCACAATCAGCCGCAATACTAGCAAGAGCATTATGGGCAATATGACTACCCGCAACCCAACTACAGTGGGGGACCGCCGAATCAAAGATACAACCGACACTCCAACAATGACCAGGGAGATATGACAGTACCACACCATCCTAACGATGCAATGCGGGAAATCCAAGAGGCTCAGAAGGAGCAGCGGGCGGTGTTGGAGATGCTAACAAAGCAATTTTCTCAAGTTGCGATGTCACTGGGCGAGCTGAGGGGAAATGAAGGAAAATTTCCAGCTAAAGTGCAACCACCACCTGGGCGTGAGAATGTCAATGCAGTATCTCTAAAATCAGAAAAAGTTTATCAAAGACCATATGCGAGTTCTCTAGCACCCACAGACGGACCCAATCATGAAGAAGGCCCTGAGTCCAGCGCCTTTGATAAAATCACAAAAAAAGGAGGGTCTAGTGCCCTTTAACAAGTCACTGAGAAAGGAAGGACGGTCAAAGCAGAAAGTGTAGCTGTGGTGATCCAACCTAGTGATCTACCACCAAAGAAGACTGACCCAGGGGTGTTCACACTCCCAATTTCCATCAGAAACGTTCAAATGGAGCACGCAATGTGCGACCTAGGGGCTTCCATCAATATTATGCCGTATTCTATATACTAGAAGCTAGGAGAAGCTAAGCTTGTCAAAATCGGTATGGTGATACAGCTAGTAGACGGGTCTTGCATTCACTCGGAGGGAATTCTGGAAGATGAAATCGTCCAGGTCAACAAATTCAAGTACCCCGTCGACTTCTTCTCCATGAAGATGACAGAGCCAGGAGCGGAGGAGTCTACCGGAGTCCTTTTGGGAAGGCCATTCCTATCTACATGCAACACAGTCATCGACGTCCGCCATGGGACGATGAAGCTGGATTTTAATGGAGAGCAGCTTACATTCGACATTGATAAAGCTGTGAGAAAGCCACAAGACAGTGAGAGCATACAATCGGTAGATACTATCAGACCTTGGGAGAAAAAGGAATTCTTCAAAACACCGTCCACTGTTTCCATTGAAGATGAACAACTTAAGAAGGAAGCAGTTGAATGGTTCGATGTAATCATGACCGGGGAAATGGATGATCAAGCCATTGAAAGGGCAATTATGGATTTCTGTAAGCCGCCACGACCAGTTGAGTCAGAAGAGATCACTCAACCGGCAAGGATCGAAAAACCACCTGGCCAAGCCGCCCCATTGAGAAGAATGTTGAAGGAAAGTCCCCCGCCTACAATGAGTCGCTCATTCTCAGCATGAGCGAATATTCCTTGTCAGGATCGTTATCCGCCTGGAGGCCGAATCGAGCTTATAAATAGAGAGTGTGCCATCACAAGAAGGAAGAGATCCTTTACTTTCCGTCTAGTTTAGCTTAGTTTAGCTTAGTCCAGTTCTCTAGAATAACTTAGCTTAGATAAAGTAATGCGTAGTTAGAAAGGGGAATTAAAGAAGCGCTGCAGAATACTTGTTTTCTGTCGGCGTATTCCTAAATTACCCGCCGAGATTCTTCTCGGTTTTACTTGCTTTCTTATTTTCCGAAGTATTAGCTTAGTTTTAATTTCACGCTGTATTGCTCTCAGTTTAGTTTAATCAAAGTTATTTCATTTTCATCCTCGCATTTACTTTTCCGCCGTTACCTGTAATTTACTTGACCCAGTAGTTAAATCTCTGTTGATCAAGCTAGCTAGTTTAATTCGGCCTAGAGTAAAAAAGGGTAGTTAAAAACTCCCAAGTTAAAGCGTGGCAGCAGACAACCCCTCCCCCCCTATTCACTACTCACACACTCAACCCACCAACTCTCTGTGGGATCGACCCCGAACTTGCCGCTTTACTGTTAAAGTTGTGCAAAATTGGGAGTTTACAAATTACTTTGGTAAGGAAAAAAGAGCGAGAGCAAGACTGCATTGATTAAGTGGCAACGACATTTGCTAAATGATCTGACTGGTTCGGTTACCATTCCATATAACTTGATCCGCATTTTAATCGCGTTTTCATCTCTTTCCAAGTCCTTCCAAAATGGCGGTGGACACTGGAATCATCCCTTTCTATACAGAGAGACTAACGCTCATTGAAGAGTTCAGTAAGCCAGTGTTGTCACCACTCGTTACAGAGCAGCATTAGAAGCCGCAGCAGCCGCTGAACAGAATACACAACCACCACCAGCAGAGATGGCCCTTGTCGCTGACGACTCCGGTATCGGATCTCTGCACGCTCATGATGAAAAGGAGCCCACACATGCCATTGCCGCTACTCCTGGGATGCGGAACATCGCGATCAAATCAGGAGTACTGGCTGTTTTGTCCCACTTTTACGGTCTTTCAAAAGAGTGTCCGTACGCATTTCCGGAGGAGTTCTGCCGATACTGTGATATTCAGCCCGTGCCAGCTGGATCCACATCTGAAGATTACAGGCTCAAAACTATTCCCTTCGTTTTAAAGGGTGATGCGGGCGTCTGGCTGTCAAGGCTGCCAGAAGGATCCATCAGGACCTGGGCCGAATTTCGCATGATATTCCTTGACCGCTTCTTCCCAGTATCAAAGACAAGTGCCCTCAAACAGGAATTACAGAGGCTAGGCAGGAGTACGATGAACCCCTTGGCCAGTACTGGGACAGGTTCCAAGGTTTGCTTCAAGCATGCCCCAACCACAAGATGAAGGAGAAGGAAATTTACTCTGTTTTCTACAGTGGACTCACTGTGGATAGCAAGAACGACCTCAACCTCGCAGCTCAAGGGGATTTCTCGAAAACCCCCGTTTGGCCAAGCCAAAAATATACTGGAGAGGCTGATCGAGGCTAAACGGTCATACTAGACATCTCGAGGCCAGTATAGAAGAGGGGCAGTGCATGTATCAGAAGTGCGCAATGACGAAAAATTGGAGGCTCGATTTGAGCAAATGGAGAAGAAACTGTTGGAGGCAGTAGAGAAAGCAAGACCGCTACCACCACCTGCACCAAAGGAGACACAATATGTGCCACAACCGTTCCCACCAGAAGAACATCATTATTATTACTGTGAATTCCCCTCTGAGGTAGAGCCGCAAGCCCAAGTGAATGTCGTAGGTCATTGGAACGCGAATGGGAACTGGATCCAAGGGAAGCAGAGAGATGCTCCGTGGAGGGACCACCCAAACTTTAGGTGGACTGATCAGAATCAAAGCCAACCACCCCCGATGCAGTCCTCACAACTCACCGAGGGGCAGGCCAACTGGCCTGCTCGGATCCAGGAGAGGTCGAACACTGGAGGGAACAAATTACAGGGCGGTCAGGCAGGATGGTCAAGAGGACCTCAAGGGAACTGGTCAAGTGGAGGACAACCTAACTGGTCAAGCTTACAACAAGAAGGAGAGTGATCAAATGGTGAACTATGTCCAGCAGTACCAAAGAGGAAACCCGCAGAATCACTTCTAGCCAGAGCAGTATGGACCTTCCGGCTACTATCAGCAAGGCCATGGAGGAGGGCGATTTAATCAGAGATATAACAAACATCAATTTGAAGGTCCAGGAGATGCGATGATCCCGTATCAGCCCCAAGACGCGATGCGAGAAATACAAGAAACTCAGAAAGAGCAAAGGGTTGCACTCGAGATGCTTACAAAGCAGTTATAGCCATGTCCTTGGGCGAGCTGAGAGGGAATGAAGGAAGGTTTTCGGCCATAGTGCAGCAATCTACAGGACGAGAGATTGTCAATACAGTCTCTCTGAAATTGGAAAAAGTTTGTCAAAGTTCATCTACGAGTTTTCCAGCACCTAGACTCAATCATAATGAAGGCTTTGAGCCTAACACCCGTGAACAAGTTGCTGAGAAGAGGAGGATGGTCGAAGAGAAAAATGTGACCGGTGTGATCCAACCGAGCGATCTTCCACCAAAGAGGACTGACCCAGGGGTATTTACGCTCCCAATTTCCATCAGAGGCGTTCAAATGGAGCACGCAATGTGCGACTTAGGGGCTTCCATTTATATTATGTCGTATTCTATATACAAGAAGTTGGAAAATGCTAAGCTTGTTGAAACCAATATGGAAATACAGCTAGCAGACGGGTCTTGCATTTACCCCGAGGGAGTTCTGGAAGATGAAATCATCAAGGTCAACCAATTCATGTACCCCGCCGACTTCTTCGTCATAAAGACGACAGAGCCAGGAGCAGAAGAGCCTGTGGGCATCCTTTTGGGAAGGCCATTCCTATCTACGGCTAGCACAGTCATTAATGTTCGCCATGGGACGATACATCTAAGTTTAAATGAAGAACATCTTACATTCGAAATTGACAAAGCTGTGAGGAAGCCGCAGGATAGCCAGATCATTCAATCAGCAGACACTATCACACCTTGGGAGCGAAAGTACCTAGAAAAGGAACCCTTCATTAAACCGTCATCTAACTCCACCAATGGTGAAAAGCTTAAGAGTGAAGCAGATGACTGGTTCATGGCAACCATGACTAGGGAAATGGATGATCAAGGCCTTGAAAGATCAATTATAGACTTCTGCAAGCCATCACGGCCAGTCAAGTCAGAAGAGATTGTTCAACTAGGGAGAGTCGAAAAACCACCTGACCAAGCTGGCTTGTTAAGAAGAGAGCTGAAGGAGAATCCTGCACCTACATGGCAGCCATTGCATCGGCCAAAGCTGCAGAAACAGGAAGGACAATCGAAAAAAAAACTGAGGACCGGTGAAGAAGGGGTCAAGTGGAAAACAGCAGACCCGAATGGGATAAACCCAAATCAGTACACGCATCCAGCCACGGTGGAAAAGGAAGTGACTGACCTCTTCTCGCGAAAGGAAGAGCCCATCGATGAGCAAAAAAGGCCACCATCCCAGTATCAAATCAAGCTGATGACCAGAAAGCGGAATTCAGAATGGGCAGATCCTGAAACCATCAAGGCAAACACACACCAAGGAGACACCCCCAATTCGTTCTCTTTCGATGTGAAGGGTCATCTGGTTGAGCCCTATAGAGACAAGACCAAAGGTGGAGTGGTGGAAGAAATTCCACTGACCTTTCCCCAATCTGAACCAGTGACCAGGTAGAAGGAGTGATCGGGTACTCCTGGGTAGTCTGCTTGATCAAACAACAAATTTTAAATCTATTAAATTGATCAAGTGAAAACCTAGGGGAACCCGGTCAAGTCCTTATAGTTAGTGTAAATAGTTTTTCTTGTGTTAGTTTTTATTTATTAGAAAGTTAAAGGACGGAAGTAGAGGCGAGAAACTGATCAAGTGGAGTTATTGAGTTTTCATCTGGATATAATTGACCACTTGATCAGTGCAACGAGGGCTAACCAATGGCCACAGTGATTTAATTAATCAGGGACAGGTGGTGATAGGACATATGCAATCATTAGAGAGGTGTCAGGCTGCGCCAACTGTCTCAATGAAAGGACGTCCCAGGGAGAGGGAGAAAGCGTATCAGAGAAGCTAAGCCAGCTGGCACTCTGAAAAAGGCGCGCCCGTGCGTGAACAATCGTAGAGATCTCAACCGTCAGAGATCCCAACAGTCGTGGTATCAGTATAATAGGCAGAATCTCAGGGCCGTATTTCACTTTCAACCCAAAGCGACTACAGTGCATTCCTTTTACTCTCCCCACACCGATCCAAATTTCAAACCCTTGCCTAGAACATTTTCTCCACCAGTAGTCATCACCATTATGAGTGAAAATGTTTATCAAGCAAATTCCCACTCCTTCATCATCCCCCAGTGCCGGAGACGACGGTGGCGACCAAGAAACTTCATCCCAAGTTTGTCAAGAAAATCCTAACTCTTGTACGCCAAACACCGCCCCACCACAAACCAGCACCGCTACTCCAAGTCCTGAAATAGATAAAGAAACCCTACGGCACCTTAATAAAGTCCTCCTGAGTATACCTCGCGAGTTGGACGATGCAGCAACATACGCCGAACTCAAGGCTAGACTTGGGATTTCCCGGTCTAAAAATCCTACTTCGTCCTCTTAACCAAAGATCCCACCTAGTTCTCCTACATCACCAAAACTATCTTCCATCTAACCTTCACCTTCGTCCCCAACCCAGCCGATGCAATGTAGCGCAGACACCGCCGATGAAGAAGTGTTGGGGGAGGATTATGGGCAGCCGTTCGCTATTCCGTCGCCAGCAGGCGGTGGCGGCTCCGCTTCGATCCGTAAGCCGCATTTGACTGAGGGCGGCGGCATCAACAGTGAAGAGGAAGAGGAATTCCGCCCGTTGTTCGACTATGGGAAGACAGAGGAAGAGGAACCGCTACGTCGTCAGACGCGGCGTATGACAACGGATCGGCTCCTGGAGGTAGCTGAAAACCTGAAAACACAAGGTGAGGAAGGAACGGTGGTGCAGAAGCCGCGCACAGTACGGAGGCTGGTGGATCCAGAAGAGCCTCAGTTCCAGGAAGCGGGAGATGAGGAAAAAGCTACCAAGGGCAGCGTGGCGAGGGAAAGGAGAGAGAGAAAGAGGAAGGGGAAGGAGAGTATTCTCCCTACTCCCAAGAGAAGCCGCCCCGCTGACACAGAGGTCACCATTGCAGATGCTTCTGCGCCCGTTTCCCCACAACCAGGAGATGAGGGCAGTGATTCGATTGGAGAGGAATTGCGTTGAACCAGAACGACCAGGAGACAACAAGGAAAGCCTGAAACCTCTCTTTCCATCGCCTACTTGAAGTGTGCAGGAGTAGAATGTGTGGGCGTTCTACTATTCTAGGTCGAGCTACTAAGTCCAATGAACCCACTAGATCACTCGGTCTAGGAACTCAGGGGAATATAGAAGACTCGGTCGTTGGACACACAACTCTCACGTTTCAAAGATCCCTCAACCCGTTATACTATAGACTAGTATAGAGAAGCAAGGGGTCGATCCCACGAAGATGGATGCGTAAGAAAGCATTTAGAAGATTCTGGATTAGAAAGCGGCTGCTGCCACGCAAATTTGGGTTGAGGTGTAACTACTACTAGACCTAGGAACGAAGTAAACACCGGTCCTAGGAAAATGAAAGCATCATGCCGATATTAAACTTTCTCATAACTGTGAGACATTAAACTAACTTCTTAGACTGAGCAATCAACTTCCTAATTTGACTAGACAGAAAGCAGGAAAACGGTGGAGACTATTTTCCGCAAACAGAAAGTACGGTATTAAATCTGCAAATAACAACTAAAGGATTAACCAACACTGTCACACATCTCATTACCTATATCAAGTGCGACCATGAAGAAAACAGAGCACAAACCCAGATTCAAACAGAATGTAAAAGTGTGGACGTCGGAAAGTTGCAATTAGCCGGAAATAAAACAGATCTACATACGCTAGACGGAATGAAATGAAAACATGAAAATCTGGCATCACCTCCGATCACCCTGTTCCAGATCCAAACGTCGGATGCTTAATCCACTCCGGATCCAAGCATTCCAAACCCATCAATCAACAGATTCAACCGATCTATCCCGATCAACACAAGCCTTCAACAATTCTGCGCAAACTAAGTAGTACAGCGCGAAAATCAAAGTACCCTGACAAACTTAAAACCAATTGCATCCATGCTTGAAATTGACAGTAACTCAAATACGGAAACAGAAACTTCATAAACCAACAGAAATTCAACGGAAAACAAAGCCGAGCTTCGAACAGCGAAGCTCGGTGAAATTCACGACGGAAATCAAAATGAAAGCGATTAAATTGTTGCTTCGCCCTCTGTGAGGACGGTGTTGCCCAACTACGAAATAGCACAAAGTAACCTGAAAACTACCCTACGATCTCCCGAACATTTCCCCCCAAGTATGTAAAAGTGAGTGAGCTACGAGCCACAATCTAGTCATAAGTCCTCCACCCTCCGAAGTTTTTTTTTTGCATGCTCTCCTCCTTATATAGGTGCGGAGTTGATCTTCTAGAAGCCTTCGTAGAAATCTTCATTCTACCCTTCAGCTTCGTTATCTCCTCCGTCTAGTCGTTTTCCCTCCAAATTGCTCACTTATTCGCCAGTTCCTTGGACCATGTAATTGTCCTCTTCTTTCCTGGATCTGGCGAAAACCTTCTACACACCTGGCTTAAAATATGCGTTAGACCCCGCAAACACATGAATTTTAACCTTTAACCAATGCATGAAATTAGCCTTATCAAACTGTTCACACTTTAACCATACTTGTCCTCAAGTATAAAGACAAGAAAAAGAAATAAGGCGAATTTCAATGCATGATTGTCCTCAGAACGACTCTACAAAAGCAAAAACAAAAAATCCTAGACCTAGTCATACTAACAGACTAACAAAGTGAAAATAAACACTTAAAGAAAAACAAGAAAAAAAAACACAAAGGCATGAACTGGCTTCAACTTTTAAGCAACCGTCCCCACAAGCTTAAGGTCTATCCGATTCGTCTACAGTCTCCAAATTATCCCCTTTTCCTCTTCTACCTAATCGGTCTGTCAGTTCGTCAAGATAGCCCTTTGACTCCCCAATTGTTGGATTCACTCGATCACTCATTCCTCACCAGGGATGTTAGGATCGAATCACTCTTAAGTCCAAGTTATACCACTGATGCATCGGGTTATGAGAGTTTCTCCTTCCTATCGTCTCTTTTTATTTCCTGGGTCAGGGTACTATTGCTCCTTGCCCTTAGGATATATATTTTTAAATTTTTCCCTGGACTTCGTCCAGCTTATACCTCCAGAACCTATATGTTTTTATTTCCTCTTCTTCTTATTTTTTTATTTTCTCCTTCTGACTCTACTCCCTAAGCATCAAGTGGCGATCCCCTTTTTATACAAGTTAGCTCAAAGTGTATATGCTTATAACTCACTTTTATAGAGGGGTTTCACAACTAGGTTATCTAGGGCATCCTCTACCGTCCTTACTTCATTCAAACCAACTTCAGCTTATTAAGGAAAAAAAAGGCCTCAAAGTTGACATGCATCCTATCATCAATTGCTCTTACTAAGGGGATCTTGCCGTATTATATTCACTAGCTCATGCGACACACAAAAACACTTAAACCTAAAAAAAACTATCAAACTTAGGCACAAATTGTACTACTCCCTCCCCCTCCCACTTCACTCAAGCTTGTCCCCAAGCTATCCTAGTGAAGGGGGGAAACATGGAAGTAATAACAGATCCCAACAAAACACAGAAGCACTTAACGAAAACAAACTTCTCACACTTAGACCGAGCAACGGGCTAAGTGGGAGAAATGACAACAGACAAAAACCAAAACATGCCAAGAACAACACAAACTTCTCACACTTAGTCCGTGCAACGGGCTAAGTGGGAGAAGACATAAAAAAACGCAGACTACCAGATATATCACAAGGCATGATTGGAAAAAACATAAGAAAAACCGAAAGTAAAGTTACTGCGGTGGAACGTAGGATCGGGTGACTTTTGCTTTCTTCCTCGCTGGTGACTCCGGCTTATCCTCCTCTTTCGCACTTTTCGTAGACACTGGTTTTCTTACTGACACGGGCTTTGATGCGGACGGGGCTGTCAAGGGCTTGGACGCTAGTGGGGGCAACTTGAGGGCAGAACTTCCTCGCCCTGGTTGCGTGGGCACACTGCTAGGTCCAGTAGGCAATGTCATTTGAGGCTCGGGAAATTTCTCCCTCAGCCACTTTGTCATTATCATCATTAAGCTGACGGCTTCCACTATACGATCGTTCTGTGTAGATGACTTTCCCACCAAGACAGTGACGCACCCCTTGAGGGCCTGCATCTCCTCCCAGACTCCGCCAAACTCTTTCCGCATCTCAGTCATTTCCTTCCGAATAGCACTGAGCTCCGTATGTATTACACTCATTTCCTGTCGAACTGCACCCAGTTCCTTGTGCATTACTCCCACGTCCGTTTTCATCTCCTCGTACCCAACACTGGCGACTGCTTCAATTCTGCACTGCTCGGGCTTCACCTGGGGCTCCAACCTGCCGACCTCGTAGAAGCGCACATCCTTCCCCGACATGTATAACAAGCCTTAGTTGAAGAAATAATCCACACTGAAAAGCTCTGGAGGCTCGCACATTACTATCTCCGGCGCAGATTTGGCAATCTTCATTATAGAGTTTCGCTGGAGGTACGCACCTAAGAGATGACAGGTGTACATATGTCGGGAAGGGTTTGCGGCCATCTGATGGCAGGCCTGGGCTAACCAATAGCCCAGATGCACTTTCACTCCTTTGGCCATGCACCATGTGAAGTATAAGTTGGTTGTGGTCAAGACTGAGTTTGCGGTCCCCATCAAGTTGTAACTGATAAACGTCTGAGCAAACCTCAGGATCCGGTTGTCGATATTGAACGCCTTTGAGTAACTGGTCTTAAACTGTCCAACCTTTGGGTGCGTGACGAACTCCCAAGCGAACTGTGGTGTGAATTCGGGTGTGTTCCTTGGGGCTCCAACCATCCTCTCATTCCATATGCCATCGTCATCCTCAGCACGCGTGAACAAGCCCATCCAGAGGGATCATTTTCTAAGACTCATCTCATGTTCTTCAGTAAAAAGGCGGAAAGTGATGAAATCCGCATCTAGATCTGTAGTGGACTTCAGGCGAACCGTGGAAAAGAACTCCCGGGACAACGCAGCTGGCACCTCCGCCTCACTATGCTTCAAGAGCCAGTCAAACCCGATCGCCCTGATGTATTGACGAAACTCCTCGTCGGAGTCTATTTCTTCCAATTCTTCCCATACATATCGCTTTCTAGATTTTGCAAGCTTACCCGTGCTACACCGTTCCTTGTAAGTCACCGCCCGCTTGGGATCATCAAACTTTTTCATTGCGTCTAGCAGTCCTTTGGTGATCCAGACTTCTGTAGGCTCAAAATTTAAACACTCCTCTGGCTCTTCTATCTCGACCTCTTCAGAGTCACTGGACCCGGCAGGGTTAAGTGGCTCCTCCGCGTACGGTACTTTCGCGGGTGCAGAAAGTGAGGTTTCGACAGACTTGCCCTCAGCGGGCTTCTTTGATTTCTTGACCAAAGAAGTAGCTGCATGTTTACATTTCCCTTTCCTCTCTGCTGCCTGGCGGCGCTTCTCCTTATTGCTAGATCCAGGAGAATCTGTCTTCCCTGTTTCCATAGCCACTGGATCCAGTACTTCTCTTTCAGTAGGTTGGGCTGTACGAGCAATCTCCTCCAACGGGCTTCGTCGAGCCTGCCGCCTAGCTTCCCGTGTATCTACCGGTGAACCCGTCCCACCAGATTCACCCCACCATCAACGGGCTCCAGTGATTCTTGAGTAACGGGGGCCACCGCCTCCTCAGACAATCCAGGAGTTACCCCCCCCCCAATGTTAATAGGGGATTCCCCCTCCTCCAACCGTTTCTCCTCTTGGGCTTCACCGCCCACAATCTTCACAGGGGTCTCCCCCTCAACAACCTTTTTAGAAAGAACAGGGGTTCCCCCCTCTGAAATTCTGTTAACAAGAACAGGGGTTTCCGCCTCTGAAACACTCACAGGTAAAACAGGGGTTTCCCCCTCCGACACACCTTCAACAGCAACTAGGGCTTCCCCCTCAATACTCGTCCTCTGCTCCAACCCCGCACCCAGATCCGCTTCATGTCCCTTCTCGTCGCCTACCGTGGCGTCTTTCTCTGGTGCGCTGGTAGACGGTTCGGCTGCGGCTTGTTCGTTAAAAGGTTGGGCTGTCGAATCCTCCGGAATCGGCGGTGGTGGTGGTGCGGTGGTTGTCGACGCAGCAGGTTTTGCCCCTTCCATCATCGTCGTGAACATAGCGAAGGCTTTCATCGCTTCTTCTGGATCGCCGAACTTCTGCATTAATTCTGCCATGAACGTCGCCGCGCCGGCAAATGCGGAGGGGCTCCCTGCACTTGGTTTGTTCTCCATGATCAGATTCTGAAAATCACACAAAAACTTGGAAGAAAAATTTCCGATTAGGGTTAATGCGAGAGAAGATTTTGGGGATTTTTTAGAGTGAGAGAGTGTTTAGTTTGAGAAATAAAGAATAAGAAGGGAAAATAGGTATTAAATGGGAACGGTTGCAGCAGGCGGTTGCAGGCATGAGGTCAGCAACCGTACGCCTTCCCATAAAGTGTGATTTTAAAATTCAAAACCGTACCACTTCCCTCCTAAACTCAAATTCTCTGCCCCATGTAAACGCTCTTCTCTGCAACACCATACTTAGATAAAAACAACAAAAATGAAATGCCAGGTTCCCAGGTCAAGAAGCCTGGTGTTTCGAAAATATTTTTGGAAGATTAAATTTTTTTCTTTGTTTTGTAGGCTGTCTTGTAGGCCCACAACGCATCTCCAAGCCTCTTACTCCAGTCTTTTCTTGACAGATTCACCATCTTTTCTAGTATTGCTTTGATTTCCCTGTTTGAGATCTCCCCCTGTCCATTAGACTAAGGATGATAGGGGGTAGAAAGTCTGAGGTGGACCCCGTATTTCCTCATTAAGGCTTCTATCGTCCGGTTACGGAAGTGTGTCCCTTGGTCAAAAATAATCGCATGCGGCACTCCGTATCTGTTGAAGATGTCGACTCTAAGGAACTTGGCCACCTCTTTGGCTTCACATGAAGTGGTAGCCTTTTCTTCTATCCATTTCGAAACATAATCTACAGCCACAAGGATATATGTATTCCCATATGAAGATGGAAATGGACCCATGAAGTCCATCCCCCAGACGTCGAAAATCTCGCAGACAATCACTGGGACCTGCGGCATTTCATCTCACTTAGAAATTCCTCCTGCTTGCTAGTACCTTTCACAGTTCTGACAGAATTCAAAAGCGTCCTTGTGTAGCGTAGGCCAATAAAATCCACTGTCTAGGACTTTCCTCGCAGTCTTCCTTGGTCCAAAATGACCTCCACATGCCAACGCATGGAAATGATTCAGCACGTCCCTCTGTTCCCATTCGGGGATACATCTCCGAATCCCCTGGTCAGCTCCCATTCTCCACAAGTAAGGGTCGTCCCAGTAGTAATACTTGGCCTCGCTTTTGAGCTTCATCTTCTGGGCCCGGGTGATTTCATGAGAACTAGGTACTTCTCCAGTGACCAAGTAGTTTGCTAGGTCCGCGAACCATGGTTCAATGTTCAATTGACAATTCCCTCTCTCAGTATCTCCTGGACCTGTTATCGCTATTATCGCTTCCCAGCTGATAGGTCTAGGAATTTTTCTATGTAGTACATATGCTCCTCATGGAATGCATCAGGTATAGCTTCGTCTGTTTCTCCCTGAAAAATCCGACTCAGGTGGTCCGCTACCTTATTCTCTGTTCATTCCTTGTCTCTTACGTCCCAATCAAATTCTTGCAAGAGTAGCACCCAACGGATTAACCTTGGCTTGGATTCTTTCTTCGCCAATAAGTACTTAATAGCTGCGTGATCGGTAAAAACTATCATCCTTGACCCAAGTAAGTATGGTCGGAACTTTTGAAAGGAATACACAACCGCCAGCATTTCCTTCTCCATGGTGTCATAATTCTTCTGGGCCTGGTTGAGTGTCTTCGAGGCATAGAAGATCACGTAACTTTTACCATCGATTCTTTGACCTAGCACTGCCCCTACTGAGTAGGCGCTTGCATCACACATTATTTCAAACGGCAGACTCCAGTCAGGTGCTCTGATAATAGGGACAGATACTAATTTCCTCCTTACACTCCTTGCCGAAAACGAAATCAACATCATTATGCAACAGATGGGTGAGCGGCTGAGCAATCTTCGCGAAATCCTTTATGAATCTTCTGTAAAACCCAGCATGCCCTAGGAATCCCCTAACTTCTTTCTGATTCGTAGGGTAAGGCAGTTTTGAAATCACACCAACCTTTGCTGGGTCTACCTGTATACCCTTCTCTGAAACTACATGCCCTAGGACAATTCCTTCAGGGACCATAAAGTGGCACTTTTCGAAATTCAGGACCAAATGCTTTTTCTGGCACCTCCTTAACACTATATCCAAACTTGCTAAACAGGAGTCAAAAGAATTCCCATACACCATGAAATCATCCATAAAGATCTCGATGAAATCCTCCAGTAGATCCGAGAAGATACTCATCATACAACGTTGAAAAGTGCATGGCGCATTGCACAGCCCAAACAGCATTCTTCTATAAGAATACGTGTCAAAGGGACACGTAAATATAGTCTTCTCCTGGTCTTCGGGATCTACAAAAATTTGGAAGTATCCGCTGTATCCGTGAAGGAAGCAAAAATATTGCTTTCCAGCCAACCTCTCTAGCATCTAATCAATGAAAGGTAAAGGAAAATGATCTTTCTTGGTTGTTTCATTCAGGTTCCTATAATCGATGCACATCCTCCACCCAGTGACAAGTCGAGTCGGCACCAATTCATTCTTATCATTCTTAACTACATGTATCCCTGACTTTTTAGGTACCATGTGAACCGGACTGACCCATTCGCTATCTGGAATAGAGTAAATGATTCCTAAGGATAGCAGCTTCAAAACCTCCTTCAGAACCTCCTCTCTCATGTTTGGATTCAGCTTGCGTTGGGGGTCTCTACAGACCTTTACTCCCTCTTTTAGTCTAATGTGATGCAAGCAAAGATCCGGACTGATTCCTACTAGGTTTGAGAGAGTCCATTCTATCGCCTTTTTGTTCTTTCCGATTACCTCCAGTAACTTCTTTTCATGTTCCTTGGTTAAGTTGCTATTGATGATTACTGGAAATGCCTCGTTTTCTTCCAGATAGGCATACTTGAGTCCCGATGGAAGCGTTTTCAATTCCTTCTTGGGAGTGCCTGTTTCCAGGGGCAAGGGATCATTTTTTTCAGCAGTTTTCATTCCCTTCCCAGACCCTGGAGTATTTTCCATACTAGCCACATGAAATGATCCTCTTGATATTGCTGCCTCCGGATTCATGCAGAAATCTGAAATAGCTTCGGCCAGCTCTTCATCCGATAATTCCCTTGTGTACATTGCCTCGCACCATCCAGCTACTTCTCTGTCGATAGAGTGGCTCGACTCTGAATTATCCATCTGTTCCTACATTAACTTCGTCTCAAGATATTCCTGGACCAGGGGGTTAATAACATCGATAGCATGCAAATTTTCAACATCTAAAGGTTTCTTCATTGCCTCATCTATGCTAAACATATACTTCTCCCCATTATAGTCCAAACATATGGTTCCATCAAAAACATCAATTATGGTCTTAGCGGTTCGGAGAAAAGGTCTCCCTAGAAGTACGCCGCTGGACTCAGCTGACTCATTGTCGCTCATTTTGATAACATGGAAATCGGCTGGATACAGAAAATCATGCACCTTGACTATAACATTTTCCAAAATTCCCTCTGGACAAATGCACGACCTATCCGCCAATTGAATCACCACCTTTGTACTCACCATCCCTACTCCTACCAACTTTTTGTATATGGACAGCGGTAAAACATTTATCGATGCCCCTAGATCACACATGGCTTGCTCAATTTTGACATCACCGAATGAAATGGGCAAGGTGAACATACCTGGGTCAGTGCATTTCGATGGCATCCTTCGCTTCTGAATTACTGCTGATACATTTTCTCCAATCAGAATCTTCCCACTGGGTCTGGTCTTGCCCGCTATGAACTCTTTGATGAATTTGCTGAACACCGGCAATTTCAAAGCTTGCAAAAATGGTAGGTTGATCTCCAATTTTCCAAAGATGTTCATAAAATCCACAGGCTCATCCTTTTTCTTCTTAGCCTCTCCTCGGTGCGGGAACGGTTTCACTTACCTCCCTGGTATGGAGATCCTTCAGCTGGAAACCCGTCCATTTTTCCCTCTGCTAATTCCTTCTCTGCTTCCAGCTTTGGGTCTAGGAAGAATGGTTCAGTTTCTCTAGGTAGCGGTTTCCCCAGTTCACCTGCCTGAAGCTCATCTCTATTCCTCGAACCCTCTGCTTCTGAATTCTTGGACTCAGGAATTAGATCCTTCTTTTCATTGCCCTTCACGGAAGGCGTTTCTTCCTCCTTTCTCATCGTTGGACTTTCATAACCTCACCCAGATCTTAAAGTGATTTGACTGATGTTAGCTCTGTCTGGCGGCCTGACTGAGGCAGGAATCTTCCATTCGTTTCCTTGCATCTCGCTCAAGGATGTTGCGATCCGGGACATTTGTTTTGCTAACATATCCATTGCAGCCTTCTGCTCCAACTGCGTATCCTGAAGCTTATGCACTACGTCATTGTTGGATTGCAAGTTGTTCTGCATATGCTGTTGAGAACTAACTAAATCATGTACCATGTCATCTAGATTCCTCGGTGTTTTAGAACTCGACTGGCCTGAACTTGGTCCTGAACCCAGATGTGGTCCACTTCCCTGACTATGGCGAAAGTTTCCCTGACCCCCTGAATTGTTGTTAGACTGATTTCCAGGCCCTTGGTTCCCTTGGTAAGGTGGTTGGGAATTCTGATAGTTTCTAGTGTGGTTCCTCAGGTGTGGCGGCACATAAGAGTTTCCCTGAGTCTGATTCCTATTCCCCCAATTGGAGTGGTCTCCCTGGTTCCGGTTGTTCCAGTTGCTCTGCCCCTCCTGATTTCTCCCAGACCAATTAGTCTGTCTTTCTGGTTGATGTGTCAACTGAGTGTTCTGTTGTGGGGGTGGCTGGTTCTGATCGTTGTCAGACCATCTAAAATTGGGATAGTTCCTCCAGGGTGCATCCCTCTGTCTCCCCGGATTCCAACTTCCATCTAGGTTCCAACTTCCCATCGCATTAACTTGGGACTGGTAATCTCCCTCTTGAGGGCCATAGTATTGCTGGGATGAAATTTCTCCTGGACCTAGAGGTTTTTCTTTTTCTTGTGAGGCTGTTGAATTAGTCTTCTCGATTGCACTCAGGAGTGCTTTCTCAAGCCTATCTATTCTCGCGTCAAGTCTTTCGTCATCTTGCTCTATAAGCGCATTTGCTGACCCTCTCCTCATAGCATTCCTCGGGCTGTCGTATGCCTTTTTTAGATTCAATCAACTTTCCCAAGATCTCTCTGGCTTCACTCCCCTTTTTCTTTGTGAAATTTCCCCTGCTCGAGGAATTTATCAAATCCTTCGACTCGGGGTTTGCCCCTTCATAGAACAGATAATAAATCTCTGCCTCGATCATTCTGTGATTCAGGCAGGCATCCAACAATCCCTTAAACCGCAACCAATACTGACTCAGAGACTCGTCATACTCTTGCTTACACTCCACGATTTCCTTTTTGAGGGTGTTCGTCTTGTTTGACGGGAAAAAGTAATCCAGGAATTCCAACTTGAAATCTCTCCACGTATGAATGGAATCCGAAGGTAACCTTAGTAACTAGGTATTGGCCTCTCCTTTCAAGGCGAACAGAATCGCACGTAGGCGGTAATCCTCCTCTGTTGTGTCGTTGGGCCTTTTCTGAATACTGCACAACTTGCTGAACTCATTTAAGAACTCATACGGAAACTCATTCCTCCGTCCAGAGAATGTTGGTAAAATGCCTAACACATTTGTCTTGATATCTATGGCTCTCTGACGCGGGTTCATCACTATAGCCTGGGCTGGCTCACCGTCTAGATGGGCAGTGAGCGAACCTATCTCCGGATCTGGATCGACCATGTGTGCCATGTCCCTGATCTCTGCCTC
The DNA here is from genome assembly GCF_004379255.2 of Salvia splendens. Classification (NCBI taxonomy): domain Eukaryota; kingdom Viridiplantae; phylum Streptophyta; class Magnoliopsida; order Lamiales; family Lamiaceae; genus Salvia; species Salvia splendens. Next base: position 12,818,962 of record NC_056048.1, on the reverse strand, counting down.
CTCTGTACTTGTTTCTTAAGACGACTTAGGATCCTCCCTTCTTGACGAACTCCAACTTTCATCGCTTCCTGAACCAAATGGAAATGGATCTCCCATAGATAACCCTGATCTGGTGGTGACCGTAGATGTTGTGTCCTTGACTTGCCAAATAAACTGATCATTCCTCCACTCAGACGAGTTACCCCAGTATCCAAACCGTGAGCTGCTGCTCATAAACTGAATCTGTAAAGAAAGAAAAGAACAAATCAAAACTATGAACGTCAAAATCTCTAAACACATTCACAAATTACGCCTTCCATCCCCGGCAACGGCGCCATTTGAAGTATGCGGGAGTAGAGTGTGTGGGCGTTCTACTGTTCTAGGTCGAGCTACTAAGTCCAATGAACCCACTAGATCACTCGGTCTAGGAACTCAGGGGAATATAGAAGACTCGGTCGTTGGACACACAACTCTCGCTTTTCAAAGATCCCTCAACCCGTTATACTATAGACTATTATAGAGAAGCAAGTGGTCGATCCCACGAAGATGGATGCGTAAGAAAGCATTTAGAAGATTCTGGATTAGAAAGAGGCTGCTGCCACGAAAATTTGGGTTGAGGTGTAAGTACTACTAGACCTAGGAACGAAGTAAACACCAGACCTAGGAAACTGAAAACATCATGCCGACATTAAACTTTCTCATAACTGCGAGACATTAAACTAACTTCTTAGACTGAGCAATCAACTTCCTAATTTGACTAGACAAAAAGCAGGAAAACGGTGGAGACTATTTTCCGCAAACAGAAAGTACGGTATTAAAGCTGCAAATAACAACTAAAGGATTAACCAACACTGTCACACATCTCATTACCTATATCAAATGCGAACATGAAGAAAACGACGGAAATTAAAATGAAAGCGATTAAATTATTTCTTCGCCCTTTGTGAGGACGGTGTTGCCCAACTAAGAAATAGCACAAAGTAACCCGAAAACTACCCTACGATCTCCCGAACATTTCCCCTCAAGTGTGTAAAACTGAGTGAGCTACGAGCCATAATCTGGTCACAAGTCCTCCACCCTCCGAAGTTTTTTTTTTGCATGCTCTCCTCCTTATATAGGTGTGGAGTTGATCTTCTAGAAGCCTTCGTAGAAATCTCCTTTTACCCTTCAGCTTCGTTGTCTCCTCCGTCTAGTCGTTTTCCCTCCAAATTGCTCACTTATTCGCCAGTTCCTTGGACCATGTAATTGTCCTCTTCTTTCCTGGATCTGGTGAAAACCTTCTACACACCTGGCTTAAAATATGCGTTAGACCCCGCAAACACATGAATTTTACCCCTTTAACCAATGCATGAAATTAGCCTTATCACTACTCTCCTCAGCATGTGGTGTTGACCCCAGCTCTTTGCCAACAGATGATGGAGTTCGATGATCCTAAGATGCAGAAGGAGGTGCACCAAAGGGTGACCTCCCAGAAGTCAATGGCGGGAAAGATGCTGCACCGGCCATCCCTGGAGAAGATAGGAATGAAGGAGAGGTTTTCAGCCTACATTGCCGGCATCGGTTTTGAATGGTTGCTAGAGGTCGAAGAGGCCCCTGTGCCTGAGGACCTCGCCAAGGAGTTGTTCACATCCTTTCGCTTTACAGAAAGTTCAGACCTGAATGAAGAGAGTGTTTCCTTCAGGGTCTTTGGCCAAGAACAACTAATGAGCCTCAACGATTTCTCTATCTGGATGGGCCTCTACAAGGAACAACAGGTGGCTGACGGGGTCTGGGTTGGGCGTGATATCGGTCTCCCTCAGAGGAACCCAGAATTCGATCAGCAAGCCGTCTGGAAGGCAATATGCGAAGGACGCGCCCCTAAGTTCAGAACTTCTGAATCCAGAGGACATCTTATTGCTGATCCTGCCCTTCGCCTAGCCCAGGTTTACTTGGCCTCCAATCTCCTCGGACAAGCAAACACACTGGCGATCCTCACTCTGGCTGAGATCTATTTCATGTGGAGCATGAGAGAACAGAGGAAAGTCCACCTGGGGTTATGGCTGGCGTATTCCATGAACCAGATGGCTACCCATGTTGCCCGCCATTTGAACATCTGCCACATCCTCGGTGCCTATCTGAGGAGGAACTGGATCGTGAAAAGAGTCGGACGCCCCATCCTTTGCCCTAGTCCTGAAATGTTTGATCTTGACTTCTTTGTTAGAATTCAGGTTTTAGAGAAGACGAATGGAGGGAATTTTCAGTTTTACGCAGCAAGCCGGCGGGAGCAGCAAAGAAGCGAGCCACAGAGGAGAAGAAGGTTAGAGGAGGCCTCAGAAAACCTTGCCGATGGAGAAGAAAAGGATACACACCAGGCGCCCACTCCAAGGATGGAGCAGGAGGAGGCTTCAAGCACTGACAATGCATGGAAGCTCCAAGTGGAGCAGACATTGATGCAGCTGGTGGAGAATTCAAATGCTCAACTGCTTCTGCTGGCCAAGATGGTGGGAACTACCCAAGACCAGACCCCTGCCAAACGACCATCACCTCCCTCTACACGCTCTCCTCCGTCTCAGCGCCCGTTTTCCTTCAAGCACACCTCAGCCTCTCCCAGTAATTCTCCCGGAAAGCATTGAGTACAACCCCCCATCTAAGCTCACGTTAATTTCAAAACAATTTAAGTTTTAATTTGTTTTTGGGTATGTATAGCTGTCATTCTATTCCGCATCACACTTAGACCTGTTTCGGGTCTAAGTGTGAGAAAGTATGCATGCTCGCTTTTGCTCTATATGTTGTTTGCCCGCTTTATGTGTCTTTTGTTGTTGTTTCTATATTTATTAGCATGTGTTGATCGCCGGCACTGCCTCACACTTAGCCCAGTGTCTGGTCTAAGTGTGAGAAGTTTCCCTTGTTTGTTGTTGTGCCGTTACCTGTGCCTAACCCTTTTTTCCACTGCATCAAGTCCCTCGAGGACGAGTTCATATGCAGTGGGGAGGGGGGACGGGTTAGTTACAGTAGAATCATACATGCTAAAATTTTTTACAAAAATAACAAATTCCGGTTAGTAATAAAATAGGCAATATGCATGAAATTGGATAGTTGGAAGACTTGATTACTTTTTGGAAGAGTTAGAAAAAGGATTCAGTATGCTCACGTGTAAAAACCTGATTGCAAAAACTTGATCAATTTGAACGACGCAAGTATGATGGAAACGCTCAATTTCTAAACCAACTGTGAAGCCTCTCTATATGTGAGTTATAAGCCAAAAATAGAACACTTTCTACTATTTCTACAAAAGGAAACTTTACGAGAGGCTGACTTTTAATATTGAGATGACAATTGCACAAGTAGTAAGGACTAAAGGCACTAGGACTTAGACTTTTGAGCAATTTTCTTTCTTCTTTCCACAAACCCTCCTCACTAATCAAGGCACCCCTTAGTTAACCACGTTGAGCCCATACACTCTTACCCATTCCTTGAAGCCTTAAAACCAAATTCAAAGTTTCATATCACATGGGGAAAGAGGGTCAAAGAGATTAATTTTGTCAAGGGAAACAAAAGGGGATAGCGATAGAATGGTCGAAATGAAGGGTAGTCGGGTTGATCAAGTTAGACAATCGGGTTGATCATATAAAAAGAAATGAAGAAAAGGTTTGAGAAAAAGAGGGCAGGAAATAGTTGTAACCTGACCCAGAAAATCAAAAGTCAGGAAATAAGCCGGAAGTTATAAGGCTAAAGGTCAAAATTTGACCAAGAAGGAGCATCAAGCAGAGGAAGAAATAAATATCCCAAATCTGATCCAACGAGTTTAGTCAAATCTTTGGCTTTTTAACTCATGTGATTTTTCTTTTTAATTTACAAATTTTATTTTAAACTTAGAACCCCTAGGACCCTACCCTAATACGTTACTACCCTTGAGCCTCGTTACAACCCAAAACAAAGACTTTAAGGAACTATCTTGTGCAGTCCGATTCAAAGTATTAAATTTATGGCAACACCGAGTGAACAATTCCTAACATCTCTGGTGAGAAATGAGTGACTGAGTGAATCCAACAGTGGTTTTTAAATTGAGCAATCTTGACAAGCTGACACCTTGATCAAGCAAAAGCGAAAGAGAAGGAACACAAGCTACTGGCAAATGGATTGAGCTCGACCTCGGGTATGATTGTTGGAAAATTATTCGGTCTAATGCATACATGTGAATACGTATTTTTTATCTTGAAGTCTTGTTTTCGTTTTTTCTTTTACCTGTGAAATAAGTAAACCATGCCTGAAATTTGCCTTATCTTTTTTCTTTTCTTTTTTCTTTATACTCGAGGACAAGTATGTTTTAAGTGTAACCAGTTTGATAAGGCTCATTTCATGCATCGGTTTAAGGGTAAAATGTACGCTGCTTGATCAATTTATCGCGCAAAACAAGTGTTAAATGTGCAGGAATGCCACTTGACCAAGGCAGCAAGGCCAAACTGATCAAGCAAGTACAAAAGGCTATAAAAGGCCAAGAATCGGGAGAGTTGATCAAGGGGAGTGATCAAGCAGTTAGGCGGGGACCGCTGGCTTCTAGAAAAAGAACACGTGAGGAAATGAGCTGGATGTGGCGCATCATTCTGTTATCAAGGACAACGTTCTAGAAGGGGACACGTGCTAGCTTATGAGACGCAAGGACGGACCTGAGTCATGAATCTGTTACTCAAAAGCGTCGTCATTCTAGAAGAAAGGCACGTAGCAATCAATGAGTCGCTCATTCTCAGCATGAGCGAATATTCCCTGTCAGGATCATTATTCAGCTGGAGGCCGAATCGAGCTTATAAATAGAGGGTGTGCCATCACAAGAAGGAAGAGATCCTTTACTTTCCGTCTAGTTTAGCTTGGTTTAGTTTAGTCCAGTTCTCTAGAATAACTTAGCTTAGATAAAGTAATGCGTAGTTAGAAAGGGGAATTAAAGAAGCGGTGCAAAATACTTGTTTTCTGTCGGCGTATTCCTAAATTACCCGCCGAAATTTTTCTCGGTTTTACTTGCTTTCTTATTTTCCGAAGTATTAGCTTAGTTTTAATTTCACGCGGTATTGCTCTCAGTTTAGTTTAATCAAAGTTATTTCGTTTTCATCCTCGCATTTACTTTTCCGCTGTTACCTGCAATTTACTTGACCCAGTAGTTAAATCTCCGTTGATCAAGCTAGCTAGTTTAATTCTGCCTAGAGTAAAAAACAGTTGTTAAAAACTCCCAAGTTAAAGCGTGGCAGCAGCCAACCCCCCTGTTCACTACTCACACACTCAATACACCAACTTCTCTGTGGGATCGACCCCGAACTTGCCGCTTTACTGTTAAAGTTGTGCAAATTGGGAGTTTGCAAATTACTTTGGTAAGGAAGAAAGAGCGAGAGCAAGACTGCATTGATTAAGTGGCAACGACATTTGTTAACTGATCCGACCAGTTCGGTTATCATTCCATATAACTTGATCCGTATTCTAATCGCGTTTTCGTCTCTTTCCAAGTCCTTCCACAGCTAGTGGAGAATTCAAATACTCAACTGGTCCTGTTGGTCCGGTTGCTGGGAACCACCCACGACCAGACCCCTGCCAGGCAACCACCACCTCCCTCTACAAGCTCTTCCCCAACCCGGCGCCCATCGTCCTCCCGGCCACCCTCGGCATCCCCCGGTCAACCTCCTGGGAAGCTTTAAGTACAACCCCCCGATCTCTACTCATTTCAAGTTTCAAAACAATTTATTTTTAATTTGCTTTTGGTATGTATAACTGATATTCTGCTCCACCTCACACTTAGCCCTGTGTTTGGTCTAAGTGTGAGAAGTTATGCATGTTTTTGTTGGTTTATATCTGCCCTTGTGTTTTGGTAATTGTTTTTCTGTGTTTATCGACATAATTGATTGTTGGCATTATCTCACACTTAGCCCTGTGTCCGGTCTAAGTGTGAGAAGTTTTCTTTGGTTTCTGTTGTGCTGTCGCTTGTACCTAACCCTTTTTCCACTGAATCCAGTCCCTCGAGGACGAGTTCATATGCAGTGGAAGGGGGAGGGTTAGTTCCAAAAAATAAAAATCATTCATGTCAAAATTTAAAAAAAAAATCAAAATTTCAATTAGTAATAAATAGGGCAGTATGCATGAAATTGGATAAGTGGAAGACTTGATTACTTTGGGAAGAGTTAGAAAAATGACTTAGTATGTTTACATGTAGAAACTTGATTGCAAAAAACTTGATCAGTTTGAACGACGTAAGTATGATGGAAATGCTCAATTTTTAAACTTACTGTGAAGCCTCTCTATATGTGAGTTATAAGCCAAAGTAGAACACTTTCTACTATCTTTCAAAGGAAAAATTTTACGAGAAGCTGAATTTTTGATATTTAGATGAAAATTGCACAAGTAGTAAGGACTAAAGGCATTAGGACTTAACCAATTTGTGACTTTTCTTCTTTCGCTCCACGAACCCGCCTCGTCTAGCAAGACATCCCTTAGTGAACCAAGTTGAGCCCATACACTTTGACCCTTTCTTTTTAAACCAGAACCCATTTCCATACACTTTTAATTTTTCTTTTACAAACACGTGAGGAAAAGAGGTCAAGAGATGAGTGATTTCAAAGTAAGGGGTAGTACGATAGAAAGTAAATATAAAATGGTAGTCGGGTTGAGCGAGTTAGTCAATCAGGTTTATCAAGTCAGAAATCAAGTCAAAAAAATGTGTTGTTATCGAGAAAAGTTTGAGAAAATGAGGGCGGGAAAAGTTGTAACCTGACCCGATAAGTCGAAAGTTAGAAAAATAAGCCAAAAATTCAAGACTAGAAGTCGCCACTTGACCAAGTGAGGTATCTAGTGGCAAAATAAAAAGTTCAAATCTTTGGTCTCTTGACTCATATGTTTTTCTTTTTACAGTTTATATTTTTAAACTTAGAACCCCTAGGACCCTACCTTGATACACCACTACCCTTAAGCCTCATTACACCTGAAATAAAGACCTTAAGGAACTATCTTGTGCAATCTGATTCGAGGTATTAAATTTGTGGAAATACCGAGTGAACAGTCCTAACATCTCTGGTGAGAAATGAGTGACTGAGCGAATACAACAGTAGTTTTTAAATTGAGCAATCTTGACGAACTGACACCTTGATCAAGTAAAAGCGAAAAAGAAGAAACATGAGCTGCTGGCAAATGGATTGACCTCGACCTCGGGTATGATTGTTAGAAATTTATTCGATCTAATGCATCTAAGTGAATATGTGTTTTTATTTCGAGTATGTTTCTTTTACTTTCTTGAAATGAGTAAATCATGCCTGAAATTTGCCTTATCTTTTTCTTTTCTTTTTCTTTATACTTCTGGACAAGTATGTTTTAAGTGTGAGCAGTTTGATAAGGCTCATTTCATGCATCGGTTTAGGGGTAAAATGTACGCTACTTGATCGGTTTTATCGCGCAAAACAAGTGTTAAATGTGCAGGAATGCCGCTTGACCAAGGCAATAAGGTCAAACTGATCAAGCAAGTACAATAGGCGAAAAGAGGCCAGAAATTGGGGAAGTTGATCAAGGGGAGTAACCAAGCAGTCAAGTAGGGGACCACAGGCTTCCAGAAGAAGGACATGCGAGGCAATGAGCTGGATGGTGCGCATCATTCTGTTATCAAGGACAACGTTCTAGAAAGGGACACGTGCTGCTATATGAGACTCAAGGACGGAGCTGAGTCATGAATCTGTTACAGAAAAGCGTCGTCATTCTAGAAGGAAAGCACGTAGCAATCAACGAGTCGCTCACTCTCAGCATGAGCGAATATTCCCTGCCAAGATCGTTATCCAGCTGGAGGTCGTGCTGAGCCTATAAATAGAGGATGTGCCACCACGCAAAAGGAATCCGATCCTTTCCTTTCCGTCTTTAGTTTAGTTTAGTTTAGCTCTCTAGTTAGTTCAGTTCTCTAGATAGCTTAGATAAAGTAATGCTTAGATAGAAAGGGTAATTGAAGAAGCGCTGCAGAATACTTGATATCTGTCGACGTATTCTTAAGTTTCCTGCCGAGGATCTCCTCGGTTTACTTGCTTTCATAGTTCCGAAGTGTTAGCTTAGTTTAAATTTCACGTTGTATTGTTTTGAGTTTTAGTTTTAATCAAAGTTGCTTTCGTTTTCATCATTATGCTTACTGTTCTAAGTAGTTAATTTTCATTCCAGTCTGAAATTCACTTGACCTAGTAGTTAAATTTCCCTTGAGCAAGTAGTTAGTTACTTTTCTGTCTAAGTTAAAATCAGTCGTTAAAAACTCCCAAAGTTAAAGCGTGGCAGCAGCCAACCCCCTGTTCACTACTCACACACTTGATACACTAGTTTCTCTGTGGGATCGTGTAACACCCCAAAAATTTTGTGAATTTTGTTGTAATATGGATGGCGAGTGGAAAATTTTCTTAAATGAGATTATTCGTTCCTAAGTGATTGAGTTGATTGTGTGAAATAATTGTCATGAACGATGTTGAATGAAATGTTATATACACTATATGTTACAATGTGGGGAATTAATTAAATGAGATCATGCATTTTGTTCTAGCCAAATTCATTGGGAATTTTCGGCCCCTTCAATTATTGGAAATATTTTTCTTCTTGGATTTAATTGATTGTTTTGGGATATTTATCCAAATTAAATCCAAATCGAATTATCCCTAATTTGTGCTACATGAAATTCGAATCCTAGCATAATGTTCTGAGTTTCGAAAATCTCCTATTTTAATTAGGAGGATGAATTTTTTTTCTTTGATTTAATTGGTGCATTGTTAATTCCCTTCTTTTAATTTTGAATCCAATTAAATCATGCCACACTTTGTTTCCTCGCCCTAATTAAATTACGATTTGAATTATTTACTTGTGGCAATTAAAGCCAATTTTCGGCCCTCCCTTATTGTGGAGGAAAATATATTTATTTCCTATTTTGTGGAATTCCTTCTATTCAAATAAGTGTCAAATTAATACCAATGTCTAATCCATTGGGGAAGTGAATATTTTCCTTTTATTTTGTTCTCCATCCCACACGCCCATATGCTTTTTATTTTCCTTGTGGATATTAATTTATTGGTTACCTATTTTTATGGGAGTCTTTTCCTATGAAAAAAAAAGAATTACCAAATTTAAATCTTATTCCCATTTAATTGAGGATTTAAATATTTATTTCCTTCCATGCACCAAAATACACGCCTACTTTATATTTTATTGTGGGAATTTACCTCTATTTTATTCTCCCACAATTTAATTATTCTAATTTGGTGGGGGGATTTAACCTAAACCTTAAATAACTAAAATCCTAACCCTAGCCCTCAAAAATCACACGCCTCCTTTCTCCTTCTCCCTCCCCCACACGATTTCCCCCCTCCCTCTCTACATTCTCTCCAAAAACTCTCCTTCAATCCTTGTTCTTGCACCAATTGGAGTGGATTTTCAAGAGTTCCCGACGAATCATGCCAACGCTTGTTTCTACCGTTCGTTTTTCTTGATTCAAGAAGGTATAACTAAGATTTTCTTCTCATCTCCTTCATTGAAACCTTATTCTTGATCCCTTTATGCATATAGTGAGTGTAGGATTGATAGATCGCAAAATTAATCGGTGGTAAAGTGTGTTTGCATGAGAACTTTGATAATTATGCGATTTTGATTGAGTTTATGTGAAATTTGATTTGAATCTTCGGTGAATGATGTGAGTTTATGTGCAAACATGATTATGAGAACCTTTTTGAGCATGATTTTGTGTTATGAGCATGAAAATTTGTATTTGGATGATTGAGGAAGAAACCCTAAATTCGAATTTGTGAGCCTGAAATATGTGACGTTCAAATAACAGTTTCTGATGTGTAATTGACCTATCAAACAATCGAATTTTGATGTGAAATTTTACTGAGTAAATTTCAAGGTGTTTTCTGTGTCTCGTGTGAATTTCAGCCCTTTTTGTCGAAAAATGGAATTTTAATAAATGTTTGAAGTTGACTGCGCAATTCTGCCAGAAACTTGTGTTCTCGCTCAGAAGGTTTTGTATTCTGTTTGACCGACCAAATAACCCCCGTTTGATGTGATTCTTGAACTAAATGAACATTTGAAATGTCTTCTGAGTCTTGTAAAACTTTCAGCCTCATTGGACATCGGATGAATTTATGGTGAATTTTTCAAATGAACTGCGCAATGCTGCCAGAATTTTTATGTTCCGACCAGAGAGTTATATAAATGTTTTTACTGATCAAATGCCATGATTTGAGTGTGAAACTTTAACTCAATGAACTTGAATGTGTCTACTGTGTTGTGACCAATTTTAGCTTCATATGAGGTCGGAAGAATTTTTGGCGATTTTTACAAACCAACCGCGCAGTTCTGCCAGTTTTGTTGTTATGTGAAAATATCACTTGTTGCTAAGTTTGATGAACTATATGATGCATGTATGATTTGGGAAAGTATCCTATGACGTGATTTTGTGTGACACGTTGAGAAATATTATGGCATATTTTTCTTTATGTCGATGAATGATGGGATGGGTAATTTAAGGGAAACGATAAAAAGGAACAATAGGACATGCATGATAACATAAGTTTATGGAAAGTTTATTGTGTTGTCGTTGGCAAGGGTGATTGAGTATACGTGAGCTCGAGGAACGAGAGTTGCATAAGTTGGAATTGTGTTGTTAAGGAATCGAGGTGGGCTTTCCTTTCAAACCTCTTTATTTTCCGAAAATATTACGTGGTGTTATAAGGGTGGTTTAACTGTTATGTCATGCTATGTTTTTGTTTGTGAGATTGTTGCTTGATGCCTAGTTCGTCTGAGCTTGCTCCGTTAGGCTATAGGGCTGTGTTGTGAAACAAATTCGGGTTTGAGTAGGGCCGCAAACCCTATCAGGCTGTGTACACTGGTGGGATCGTGAGACGTCCTTGCTAGTCGGCCGGTCTCGTGGGCGAATAGTGTGGCCACACTTTCGTCGCACTATGATATGATGATTGTGATTGATGGAATGATGTGAAAAGTGGGGAGATAAATTGCCTGGCCAGACTTGAAATGTTTTTGTGCTCTCGTGATATTTCTTACTACATATAAAACTCGAGATCACTGGTATGGATGACATAACTAATATAAACTGTTTTCGGCATAAGCCCATTAAGTACAATAAGTACTCAGCCCTGCATATTATTTTTTCTTATGTGCAGGTTGAGCGGGATGTTGCGGAGGATGGTGAGTTGGCCTTAGGATGCGTTGTGTCTTCATACATAGGCGTTATCCTTGACTCTCTTTAAACCTTATTTCCGCTGCTATATCTTGAACTATGTTCCAATACCTTAATATTTTCCGTACTGTGTTTGAGTTTGTTTGGTTATGTTAGGTTTTAAACGAGTATTTACAATGTTACTTGAAAATGATGTTTCCCGCGAAGTAAACTAAATGTTTTTCTTAGAAGTTGATTGGGTTTTTATTAATTAATTTTCTCCGCTGCTTTCTTTTAAAGGTATTTATTATGAGTCATTTTTTTTATTTAATAGAAAAGTTATAACTGTAAACTTCTTTAAACCAAAATATTTTTCATTCTTTTAAGTTAATTAAGTTTTCATTTAAAACGATGTCCTTGCATGTTGTATCACGATCGCCGCGTTTGTAGTACCCCTAGTATGGGCGGTCGTGACAGAGTGGTATCAGAGCTTAGTGTTTCGCTCTGGTCCGAGAGTCTTCTTTTGTCTTAAGTCTAGATTAGTGAATCCTTATTGACTAGAAGTGTAACGAAGGCTCAACATCCAAAGCATCGCGCTCAACCAAAGAAAGTGAGGTATGTTTTAAGTTGTTGAAAGCATGTGAGATCGATGCATGTAATTGATGATGATATGATGAGGGTGTTTGGCAAGTGTATGCATGTGAATGAACGTTATGCATGAAGATGAATTGTAATGACATGATTATGTGGAATATGAGCATGATTGCCATGATAATCTAAGCGCGTGATATATATATATATATATGAGTGCGATGTTGTGATAGTATGATTTTGTTGAGTATGAGCATGATTGTCAAGATGATCTAAACACGTGTTGTATGTAAGAATGTGATATTGTTCTGGTATGCTTATGTGAAACATGAGCATGAGTGACATAATGTCGTAAATATGTGTTATGTGTGAAAGTTCTACGATGTAAGCATGCGAACATGGGAAAATGGAGTGTTTTACATCAAAAATGGAAATTGATGAGTTGTTTTGAGAATGTTGAAATTTATGAGAAAAGATGAGTAACTAAAAATGTTGTTTCAAACATATATGCGAAGTGCATGAGTGTTTTGTCTGGAATACAAATACGTTATTAGTTTTGAAAGATTTGCATGGTGTTTGACATGAAGAAAAAAAATGGGAAAATAATTTTGAGGTTGATTGTTTTGCAATATTAATGACTAGTTGTTCTAGTGGAGTATGATTGAGGAAAAGTATTTATGTTGTGGAAAGTTGTTGGAATTTTTGAAAAAAAATTATCTTTGAACTTTAAATGAAAACATGTTAGTTCTTTCTTTCAGGAAAATTAATTGATCAATGGAAAATGTTGTGAGTATGAATTGTACAAAAGAAAAAAAAATTGAGTTTCGACAAAAAAAAAGTTTAAAAAAAAGAGAAATGACTTTTTCGTTTGGAAAATTGAGCTATGGAAGTGTGATGTTATGTATGTTATGAGGTGCGAAGTATGATACGTTATTCTATTGAGTGTTTTATACGGATGATGAAAGTTGATGCGAAAGTACGTTTTAGTTGAGTCAAAACTTTTATTTTAAAAGTGAGATGTGGAATTTTTTTTTGGAAAGTGTGAAAGTGTAAAGAAATTTTATTTCAAAAGTTTTGAATATAGTTGTAAAGTTCGAAAGTGTTTTGCTATGAGATGTGAAAATGTGGTGTGTTTATCTTGAGGTATGAATTACGTAAATTGTGGTAGATGATGATCTATGAGATGATGAATTGTGTTGTGAACTTAGAGTACCTAAAATATAAGCCTAAATGACCGCGTGAATCGTAGTTCTAAGTTGAAAACTTAACTATTGCTTCTCTGAGCAATGAAACGTACCAGAATATGAAAGTTGAGGCAAACCCCTTAAGTCAAGGTGCGAGACAAGAAGAGCTGAAGCTAAGTGATATTTTCATGCAACGGCGAGCGATCATACTCGCGATTAAATTAGTATAGTGTAATCTTGCGTAAGTGACAACACGATGGAGATGATCTTCATACCCTGCTAAGGAGCACGAGGATGATAACAATGTCCTACGAGGATAGTCATTATGACATGCAAAGAATTTTATGAAGATGTGGATTCCGACTATCATTATTAGTGACGATGACACGAAGAATCCTATCGTGGAATCTACGGTTCTTAGAGCGATGTTACCAGTCTTGGCTTGCGAAAGATGAACGAGGGAGTGCGACTATAATAGCTAGAACAAACTATTTTAATCAACAGCTCTTACTTGGATTCTAAGAAGTTATTTTTCAAGACCTTTCAAATAACCGTGGACCCTTGTCTACTTGACAGCTTGTTCCGTTCACCCCTTGCAAGTGATGCATATTATTTCTTTTCCTCCATTGAGTCTTAACTCACTTTCAGTTCTTGGAAAGTGGTGTTGCCTAGGCATGCACAAGGGTCGAAAACCGCCGGTTCAGGGCCATGAACCGGCGGTTCAAGGGTCGGGGAATGTATGAACCTGAACCGGCCCGCCTAGCTCCCGGCGGTTCCGGTTCCGGTTCAAAAAACCGGCGGGTTACGGGGCGGTTCAAAACCACCGGTTTTCGGCTTGAACCGCCGGTTCCGGGCCGGTTCGACGGTTCGACGAATTTTTTTTTTTTTTTGCATTTTTCAACTTTTCAATTTTAATCAACTTACATTACACTTTTCAAGTTTGTTTTTTGTATGAAATGTGAGTAAATAAAATTGAAAAAAATACGGATAAAGTTGCAATTTTATTGAAATTGCATGTTTACAAATTACACGTTACAAGTTACAACAATTACCAATTGAAAACATATGGCGGTCTTGAAGTCTTAAACAAAATTTAAATACAAATGAGACTACTAGTGAAGAACTAATTACAAATGACAAGAAACGATGTTGAAGTTCTTAAACGTATAAGTGTATTATATATATACTTTTAACCGGCGAAGAAGATCTTTCTACATAACTAAATTAAGGACACCTTTAGCAATTCAACTTTAAATGTTGAGTTTCGTCTAACAATCAACAAATATAGTAGAATTGTCAAAAGTTTCCCTCATTTAGCCGTATAGAGAAATATACTTCATCGACTAGAGTATATACAAATACAATTATGTAATTGTTTTTGCATATACAAAAATATATGGCGGTTCAACCCTAAACCGGCGGCTTGTCCACGGTTTCCGTCAGAAAACCATCGATTTCTGACCGAAAACCGGCGGTTTCTGACCGATTTTGCAGGCCTACACACTGACCCTACGGCCTAGCCTCTAAAAAGTTGCCGGAACCGTCAGAAACCGGCTCCCGAACCGGCGGTTTACCCCGACAAACCGGCGGTTTACCCCGCGAACCGGCGGTTTACCCCGCGAACCGCCGGTTCCAACGGCTATACTAAACCCCTACGCGAACCCTACGAACCCCTAACCTACGAAACACTATTTAACCCTTTGAACCGGCGGTTCGAACCGCCGAACCGCCGGTTCAGGTTCAATATATTGCCGAACCTGAACCGGCCCTTCCGACCCTTCAACCCTTCTGCCGGTTCAACCCGCCGGTTCCGGGGTCGGTTCCGGTTCATGAACCGGCGGTTAACCGCCGGGCCGGGTCGGTTTGTGCATGCCTTGTGTTGCCTTCATACCTTTGGACACTTGGATTGATTGTAGTCTTCTACGACTTATTATTTATACGCACAATATTTTGACTTTGTGAGCCTTTGCTATTGAACTTCATTCCTAAAGCTACTTGCAGTTATGTCCTTCAATATAATCACGTTTTTTTCTATGGGATATTCTTCCTTGAACTTTTGTTCAGCTTTTCATTTTGTAACCATGTCTGTGTCAAGTTCTTTCTTACAGAGTGAAATTCTTTTTGGTTCAGTTTCACTATATGTATCCTTTTCATAATAGAACCTTCCTTTCTACAAAACGAAGTTAAGGCCTACATTTTATACCTTGCCTTAACAAACTTAATCCACTTGATTTTTTTTTCAAAAATCCCCTTTGACTTTGGTTGCCTTCACAAACTTATGAACCTATTGATGTTATTCTATCAATCCATATTATGATTTTCGTTGAACCATGATCAGTACCACCTTGTGACAAATGCCTACATTTCTCAATCCTCATGCAACTAATCATTTTTTTCCCTCAACCCTTTAAGTCATTATCCATTGATGTGTGGACTTTTCAAATTTGGTCGGACAACTGAATTATCTTTTTGGTAGCCAACTAGGAGAATTGACATTTATTTGATTTCATCTCATATTCATGACCTATCTTATGTTCTTTCATGCTCCATGGGGATGATCATAACCAATTGTTATATTTCAAAATTGGTTCATATCCAAGTTAAGACCATTTGATTAAAGTTCGCGTTCTTGATACATATTCTGAGTTTTTGATTCAACATTGCAAGAAGAGGCAAATTTCTTTTCGAGCCTCTAGCAAAGAGCCGACTATCTTGTATGGAATTTCCATGAACCGACGAAACCCCCCATAATCTCTGCTTTACAAGCAACCACGATGATAAGAAAAGGGCAACCGACGTATCTTGTGTACTTGAACGGAGAGGAAAAGAAGGATTTGAAAGTGGAAGACGTGGCAGTAGTACGAGAATTTCCCGAGGTGTTTCCCGAAGCTTTGCCTGGATCGCCACCCGACAGACAATTAGAGTTCACTATTGATTTGGAACCAGGGTCTGCGCCAGTATCAAAGGCGCCATACCGAATGGCCCCTAAAGAGTTGACAGAGTTGAAGATCCAGTTGCAAGAACTGTTAGACTAGGGTTTCATCCGACCTAGTGTGTCACCCTGGGGAGCGCCAGTGTTGTTAGTTAAGAAAAAGGATGGAACGATGAGGATGTGCATCGACTATCGTGAATTCAACAAGATGACCTTGAAGAATAAGTACCCACTGCCGAGGATTGATGATTTGTTCGACCAACTTCGAGGAGCTGGCGTATTCTCGAAAATGGATTTGAGATCAGGGTACCATCAACTAAAGGTCCGACGAGAGGATGTGCCTAAGACTGCTTTTCGCACTCGTTATGGCCATTATGAATTCGTCCTGATGCCATTTGGGCTGACCAACGCCCCGGCTGTCTTCATGGACTTGATGAACCGAGTTTTCCATGAGTAACTCGACAAGTTCATGTTAGTCTTCATCGACGATGTTTTAGTGCACTCGAAGAAAGAGGAGGAACATGGATGGCATCTACAGACCGTGTTAGAAACGTTGCGAAAGGAGAAGCTTTATGCCAAGTTTAGTAAGTGCGAGTTTTGGTTGACTCGAGTGAACTTTCTTGGACATATTGTGACGGAAAATGGAATTCAAGTAGACCCAGCAAAAGTCGAGGCCGTGCAGAATTGGAAATCGCCGAAAACACCGAGTGAAATCTGCAGTTTCTTGGGATTGGCGGGATACTATCGATGCTTCATCGAGGGATTCTCTAAAATCGCGAGACCAATGATACAACTGTTGAAGAAAGGAGTCAAAGTGGTTTGGACGCCGGAGTGCGAGGCGAGTTTCCAACTTTTGAAAGAGAAATTGACTACAGCACCTGTTCTAGCCGTACCGGCAGCCGACAAGGACTTCGCCGTCTATACCGATGCATCAAAGGTAGGACTTGGTTGTGTGTTGATGCAAGATGGGAAAGTGATAGCATACGCTTCCCGACAGTTGAGACCGAATGAATTGAATTTTCCGACGCACGACTTGGAGCTAGCAGCAGTAGTGCATGTACTGAAAATTTGGAGACATCATCTCTACGGAGTGAGATGCGAAATATATACGGATCACAAGAGTCTCAAGTATTTCTTCGAGCAAAAGGAGCTAAACATGCGGCAGCAACGTTGGTTAGAGATCGTGAAAGATTACGACTGTGGTATTCACTATCATCCGGGCAAGGCAAACGTAGTAGCCGATGCTTTGAGTAGGAAGAACCAACTGCAATTGGCTTATTTCTTAACGCAAGAGGAAGCGTTGATTCGCGAACTCGACAGAATGAGATTGGAGATAGTGAAAGCACCCGAGACAGTAGGAGGAAGAATCGCGACACTAGTGATTGAGCCAGATTTGAGAACCAAGCTCATAGAAGCCCAACGACGTGATGAGAAGTTGGAAGAATTACGTGTGAATGTGAGAGCCGAGAAGCTTGATCATTACCGTGAGGAGGCAGATAATGCTTTGAGGTACGATGGGCGATTGTGTGTGCCGAGCGATGAGACGCTAAAAGATGAGATTTTGAGTGAAGCGCACGACACGCCTTACACTGCACACCCCGGAAGTACGAAGATGTATCGAGATTTGAAGCAAGGTTTTTGGTGGAATGGAATGAAAGGAGACGTAGCGTCATATGTGGAACGATGTCTAGCATGCCAACAAGTGAAGGTCTTACACCAACGGCCATATGGGAAGTTGCAACCACTCAAAATTCCCGAATGGAAGTGAAAGCATCTATCTATGGATTTCGTGACGGGTTTGCCGAAGTCACAAAAAGGCAACACTGCGATTTGGGTGATCATCGATCGACTAACGAAAAGCGCGCACTTTTTACCAATTCAAATTACTTATGGCGCTGACAAGTTAGCAAAACTGTACGTGAATGAGATTGTGCATTTGCATGGGGTGCCAAATACTATCGTGTCCGACCGTGATACGAAGTTCAAATCAAAGTTTTGGATGAGTTTGCAACGTGAATTGGGCACACAATTGAACTTCAGCACTTCTTATCACCCGCAATCGGACAGACAGTCAGAGAGGACGATTCAAACGCTTGAGGATATGCTGCGAGCCGTTGTATTAGATCGAGGGGAAAGTTATGAAACTGTTCTACCGTTGGTTGAATTCGCCTACAACAATAGCTACCAAGCGACGATCGATATGGCTCCGTATGAAGCCTTGTATGGCAGGAAGTGTCAATCCCCACTCTATTGGGATGAAGTTGGCGAGAGAAGATGTTAGGACCCGACGCTAAAGGAGATGACCGAAATTGTGCATCAAATCCGCGCAAGGATCAAGGAAGCTCAAGATAGGCAGAAGTCGTATGCTGACGTGCGTCGAACGGAAATCAAATTCGACGTTGGTGACAAAGTGTTCTTGAAAGTATCCCCGACGAGAGGAGTTGTGAGGTTTGGAGTGAAAGGCAAGCTGAAACCACGTTTTGTAGGACCGTACGGGATTATCGATGAAGTAGGTCCTGTAGCTTACCGCTTGGCGTTACCTCCCAACTTTGGGAACGTGCACAACGTGTTCCATTTGTCACAGTTACGCAGGTACGTGTTCGACCCCAAGCATGTGATTCATCAAGAGGAAGTGATCCTAACCCCCGACATGAGCTACGAGGAAAGGCCCGAGGCAATCCTAGATCGGAAGGTACAAGAGTTGCGAAACAAGTCAATAGCATCCATGAAGGTGTTGTAGAAACACCATGGCTCCGAGGAAGCCACGTGGAAACACCATGGCTCCGAGGAAGCCCCGAGTTGTTTATGTGAGACGATCAAAATTTCGGGACGAAATTTCTTTCAAGAGGGGAAGGATGTAAAACCCCAAAAATTTTATGACTTTTGTTGTAATATGGATGGCGAGTGGAAATTTTTCTTTAATGAGATTATTCGTTCCTAAGTGATTGAGTTGATTATGTGAAATAATTGTCATGAGCGATGTGGAATGAAATGTTATATACACTATATGTTACAATGTGGGGAATTAATTAAATGAGATCATGCATTTTGTTCTAGACAAATTCATTGGGAATTTTCGGCCCCTTCAATTATTGGAAATATTTTTCTTCTTGGATTTAATATATTGTTTTGGGATATTTATCCAAATTAAATCTAAATCGAATTATCCCTAATTTGTGCTACATGAAATTTGAACCCTAGCCTAATGTTGTGAGTTTCGAAAATCCCCTATTTTAATTAGGAGGATGAATTATTTTCTTTGATTTAATTGGTGCCTTGTTGATTCCCTTCTTTTAATTTTGAATCCAATTAAATCATGCCACACTTTTTTTCCTCACCCTAATTAAATTAGGATTTGAATTATTTCCTTGTGGCAATTAAAGCCAATTTTCGGCCCTCCCTTATTGTGGAGGAAAATATATTTATTTCCTATTTTGTGGAATTCCTTCTATTCAAATAAGTGTCAAATTAATACTTATGTCTAATCCATTGGGGAAGTGAATATTTTCCTTTTATTTTGTTCTCCATCCCACACGCCCATATGCTTTTATTTTCCTTGTGGATATTAATTTATTGGTTACCTATTTTTATGGGAGTCTTTTCCTATGAAAAAAAAAAGAATTACCAAATTTAAATCCTATTTCCATTTAATTGAGGATTTAAATATTTATTTCCTTCCATGCACCAAAATACACGCCTACTTTATATTTTATTGTGGGAATTTACCTGTATTTTATCCTCCCACAATTTAATGGGGGGATTTAACCTAAACCTTAAATAACTAAAACCCTAACCCTAGCCACCAAAAATCACACGCCTCCTTTCTCCTTCTCCCTCCCCCACACGATTTCCCCCCTCCCTCTCTACATTCTCTCCAAAAACTCTCCTTCAATCCTTGTTCTTGCACCAATTGGAGTGGATTTTCAAGAGTTCCCGATGAATCGTGCCAACGCTTGTTTCTACCATTCGTTTTTCTTGATTCAAGAAGGTATAACTAAGATTTTCTTCTCATCTCCTTCATTGAAACCTTATTCTTGATCCCTTCATGCATATAGTGAGTGTACGATTGATAGATCGCAAAATTAATCGGTGGTAAAGTGTGTTTGCATGAGAACTTTGATAATTCTGCGATTTTGATTGAGTTTATGTGAAATTTGATTTGAATCTTCGGCGAATGATGTGAGTTTATGTGCAAACATGATTATGAGAACCTTTTTGAGCATGATTTTGTGTTATAAGCATGAAAAATTCTATTTGGATGATTGAGGAAGAAACCCTAAATTCGAATTTGTGAGCCTGAAATCTGTGACGTTCGAACAGCAGTTTCTGATGTGTAATTGACCTATCAAACGATCGAATTTTGATGTGAAAATTTTACTGAGTAAATTTCAAGGTGTTTTCTGTGTCTCGTGTGAATTTTAATAAATGTTTGAAGTTGACTGCGCAATTCTGCCAGAAACTTGTGTTCTCGCTCAGAAGGTTTTGTATTCTGTTTGACAGACCAAATAACCCCCGTTTGATGTAATTCTTGAACTAAATGAACATTTGAAGTGTCTTCTGAGTCGTGTAAAAATTTCAGCCTCATTGCACATCGGATAAATTTATGGTGAATTTTTCAAATGAACTGCGCAATGCTGCCAGAATTTTTATGTTCCGACCAGAGAGTTGTATAAATGTTTTGACTGACCAAATGCCATGATTTGAGTGTGAAACTTTAACTGAATGAACTTAAATGTGTCTACTGTGTTGTGACAAAATTTTAGCTTCATATGAGGTCGGTTGAATTTTTGTTGATTTTTACAAACCAACCGCGCAGTTCTGCCAGTTTTGTTGTTATGTGAAAATATCACTTGTTGCTAAGTTTGATGAACTATATGATGCATGTATGATTTGGGAAAGTATCCTATGACGTGATTTTGTGTGAGACGTTGGGAAATATTATGGCATGTTTTTCCTTATGTCGATGAATGATGGGATGGGTAATTTAAGGGAAACGATAAAAAGGAACAATAGGACATGCATGATAACATAAGTTTATGGAAAGTTGATTGTGTTGTCGTTGGCAAGGGTGATTGAGTATACGTGAGCTCGAGGAACGAGAGTTGCATAAGTTGGAATTGTGTTGTTAAGGAATCGAGGTGGGCTTTCTTTTCAAACCTCTTTATTTTCCAAAAATATTACGTGGTGTTATAAGGGTGGTTTAACTGTTATGTCATGCCATGTTTTTGTTTGTGAGATTGTTGCGTGATGCCTAGTTCGTCTGAGCTTGCTCCGTTAGGCTATAGGGCTGTGTTGTGCAACGAATTCGGGTCTAAGTTGGGCCGCAAACCCTATCAGGCTGTGTACACTGGTGGGATCGTGAGCCGTCCTTTCTAGTCGACCGGTCTCATGGGCGAATAGTGTGGCCACACTTTCGTCGCACTATGATATGATTATTGTGATTTATGGAATGATGTGAAAAGTGGGGAGATAAATTGTCTGGCCAGACTTGAAATGTTTTTGTGCTCTCGTGATATTTCTTACTACATATAAAACTCGAGATCACTGGTATGGATGACATAACTAATATAAACTGTTTTCGGCATAAGCCCATTGAGTACAACAAGTACTCAGCCCTGCATATTATTTTTTCTTATGTGCAGGTTTAGCGGGATGTTGCGGAGGATGTTGAGTTGGCCTAAGGATGCGTTGTGTCTTCATACATAGGCGTTATCCTTGACTCTCTTTAAACCTTATTTCCGCTACTATATCTTGAACTATGTTCCAATACCTTAATCTTTTTCGTACTGTGTATGAGTTTGTTTGGTTGTGTTAGGTTTTAAACGAGTATTTACAATGTTACTTGAAAATGATGTTTCCCGCGAAGTAAACTAAATGTTTTTCTTAGTAGTTGATTGGGTTTTTACTAATTAATTTTCTCCGCTGCTTTCTTTTAAAGGTATTTATTATGAGTCGTTTTTTTTATTTAATAGAAAAGTTATAACTGTAAACTTCTTTAAACCAAAATGTTTTTCATTCTTTTAAGTTAATTAAGTTTTCATTTAAAACGTTGTCCTTGCATGTTGTATCGCGATCGCCGCGTTTGTAGTACCCCTAGTATGGGCGGTCGTGACAGATCGACCCCGAACTTGCCGCTTTACTGTTAAAGTAGTGCGAGATTGGGAGTTGAAAGGACCGTGGGTGCGTAGGTGTCGTTCAAGCAAGGATATATCCTACTGGTCAGGATAGAGATCCTAACTAAGCCTAGACCCGGGCTTCAAAGATTCCTCAACCCACTTCTACTGAGCAGTATGGTAGTGGTAAGGGTCGAATCCCACAGAGATGGTGCGTTAAAACTATTGTGGTGATATTCTGGATGGTTTGGTTAGCTACCACGCTTTGGGTTGAGACTTATCTAGGCTGGAATTTAAAGGTGGTACTCTACTGACTAGGAGGTGGGAAAGGTGTTGGACAGGCGGCTGTGTACGTGGAATGGGGAGACATTTTTGTAACAGAAAATATTTGGAAGGTACGGGATTCTATTTTGGGCTAGACAGAATATTCAGAGGGTAGTGGTAGTCATGGTGACTAGGCCGACAGATCTGCAGGTTATAACTGAAAGTAAAGGACAAAAAGCAAAAAAACATCTAAAAAGCAAAGTGGTCCCCAATATTAGACATGGACATCTTCTTCTTCAACAACACAAACTAAAATCAGAAAATAATTCCAGATTCAACACGGAAACACAGCTTATCAATTCGCGAACACAGATCCACAAATAAGAACACCAAATCTGAAATCAAAACACAGAAACTGCAACTTTGCGTACTGGTTAGCAGGAAACGAAACGCACTCAAACTAAACTTCACATGCAGCGATTCACTCACGATCGAACAGTTCCACGTTTAACTAAAGGAAAATTGTGACGGAAACAAGGAAAGAAAAGATTCAGCACTTAAAACACCAAGGAACCTTAGATCTAAGCTAACTAGGCGGAATAGGAAGGAAAAGAAATCATCACAATAACCGAAACGAAAATCAACTTCATGGCATAAACACGTTCAGATCTTCAACAAGTACTTCAAAGGCAGAAAACATCCAAAAGCAACAAAGATCCAACGTAAAGAAAGCAAGTAAATTAAACTACGAAAGCGAATAAAAGTGTTTTGCCACTCCGGGCGATGGAATCTCTAACTACGATTCTGCTGGCTGGAACGGACGATTTGGAACTCCGGGAACATCTAGATCTTCAAGTGACCATGGCAGTGGCGAGGAATGAGATTCTGGACTGGGCTGAAAGACTGAACTCCGAGAGAACTCTCCTAAAAGTGATGATGATTCTTCTCTCTCCAAGTGGCTTCCTTTTAGGGAGGCTTACCCTTGATTTTTAGGGTAAGACCTTGCGGTGAAATGACTTCTTTGCCCTTAATTATGATTGAGCAGTCCCAGCTATCCTCCTTCTCCATCTCGAGCCATTTTTGCATGTATACTGGTCAGTACGTAATCGTCCTGACGCCCTTTTCACTTGAAGTGTCTGAAACTCTGCCTACCGGCTAGAACGCTTACCCTGCACGCTTAAGCAACTAGTTTTGCAGATATAATTCAATTATGCACATCATACTGACCCGTAACCTAGGCCTAGAATACGACTTATCAGGAGTTTATAAATTACTTTGGTAGGAAGCGAGTGAGATCGAGATTGCATTGATCAAGTGGCAACGACATTTGCTAACTGATCCAACCGAATCGGTTTTCTTCCATATAACTTGATCCATACTCTATTCGCGCCCATTCTCGAGGCCTTCCACGTAGCGATGAACAGATTAGAAAGCCGTAATCACGCATCAGCGAGCTAGATCAACTCCCTGGTACGGGGAATAGGCAGACCCTATAGGAAGTTATAAAGCTAATCAAGAAAGCTGGCTAAGCCTAAGAGCTAGCTAGTAACAAGCTACGAGCAAGAAGGAGTTAAGAACTAAGAAGTAAGAGCTACACTAGAGCTAATATAAGTCTTGTTAGAGTTTGTATACTAGAAATCACCTTTTGAGTGATTGAATATTGTAAAAACTCTTATTTTACTTTCCAAGGAAAAAAACAGATTATTTTTGTTATAATGTTGTTATGTTTTACATTTAATGGCTATTATATTACATATTTAAATGTATAAGAAACTTAACAAAGTCTAAGTCTTTGTTTTAGTAGACCGGTTGGGGGCGGCGTCCACTTTAAGGTAACACGGTCAGTTCTGAACAAAGAAAAAGAAGAATTTCATAACCCAGATAGGCTTAGACTACCTATCGTGAAAGGTTGCAATGTCAGTCCGCATATTTATAAGCCTTACTAAAATAAGATGACATTAGTATGGTATAGCATTGAACGAATCTAATAGCAAGACGTGTCTTTATGCTATTTACTGAAAGACGAGGTCTTGATAAATATTTATTTCTTAATCAATATATGTTAGCATTGAGCATACGGTATTGATTATGCATTACTTTGACTTATCAAATGGTGTGGGTTTTTTCGCAATCCAATAATCCTGATATATTGGGTAGTGGTGAATAATATGTAGAGGTGATATGATTTCTATTATATTGTAACGCGCGCCTGGTGAGTCTCATTTGATAATGTCGTCAAGAGAAGCTCAAAACAAGGTTTTATTATTCGGAACCTGGCTAGTTGGAGTTTGATTAATAAGAAGTTAAATAATCGACATTTATATCTTAAGAGCTGGAAATAAACAATAAACAAAACGGAAACCCGAATTACTTGTAATTTCGGATTTGGATGGCAGTACAATATTATTACTGTAGTGGCTGATAATAATATTCCAATATAAGCTTGTATTAAATTGTGGGGTTCAATTTAATTAGTAAAAAGCTAACTGGGGGAGGTCATATCCAAAACCTTCCATAGATCTCTGACTGGCCCAATATGAACTTAATATAAATAGGAGAATAAATGAGACAAAAAATACACATAATTATTATTAGAATTTTCGCCCCCATCTCTAAGGAGTGGTCGAATTTTTCAGCTCTCCTCCGTGAGATTTTTCTGTCTTCTTTATTCAAGTCCTAGTATCCTTATAAGATCAGCCCACACTGATATTAGAATACAATTCGGGAACCAGTCAGAAGATTTGTGGTCCAGTATCGAAGATCTTCATGTGGAGAAGTAGCGAGCCATCTACGATTCTTTGGAGAATCAAGAAGGTATATTTCTGCTCCGTAGAAAAGCATGTTTTAATTCAAATTATGAGCATGATACATGTGATAATTGCGCAAATAGATTTTGTTTGATTAATCTGCTAAATAGATCGTTTTCTCTGATTTATTCATGCTTCCGCTGCCAACCCCTTCAAGCCTTGAGCTAATAAATGGACCGTTTCACCTCCAAGCTTCGCTTTCCCCCTCCAGGGGTTTTTCTTGATTGCCTTCCTTGAGAGGAAATGCTATTTTATGAAACATACCAAAATGGAAAGAGTTCCTATTTTTAAAAAGGGATGAAGTATATAAAAGTTGGACTCATATTCCACTAACTTTTTAAACTCTTTTTTCTTCATATTTCTTAAAGTCTGTGTCGGATCAAATGTAGGCAATATTTGGAGGATGGAGGGAGTAAAATATTTTAGATTTTTTCGGTAAAATTAATTATTTTTTCATAATTTGAAAAATATTTGGGAAATGGTTTGCCGTTTGCCTTTTCATTGTATCACAAAGTGCAACATGTGTAGTGGGGTGCAGAACTGATGAGGCTCGTTTCATGCATGTGTTCTATAGTGAAACTGCATCAAATTCTGTAACTAACATCTAATTTTGAGCTAGGAGTGTATGAAAAACTGCCATATTCAGAAAAAGAACAAATCAGTTGGGCGGACGAATGGATTAAGGAAAGAAGTCAAGAAACTGCAGCATTAAGTTGATCAAGTCAAGAATCGAATGGAGCTAGCAGAAGTCCTCCGCATAGGAGATAGAGCTGAAGATCCCCACCACAAAGTAAAGGGCGGGAATGACATTTCAGAGAGGATGGTACCCTAGGGATCAGAGCCATACGCCTCTCTATATAAAGGAAGCCCAACACAAGAAGAAAGAGAAGTCCCAACCAGTGGTGAAAGGGGGGGTCTCATAGGATTTCTTAGAATATCTTTAGGAATTTAGCTCTCTTCTACGGTTGAAATCGGAGCTCTTTTATTTCATCTTCTTGATTCCGTTGCACACACACTTGGTCTTGTTTAGTTTAGTTTAGTTGGCGTTTGGTGGTAGTTTCCTACATTGTTAGCTTTCGGTTCTGTATTCCACTTCGAGAAGAAGTGATGAAACAATTTACTGCTTTCGTAGTTTATTTTCAGTTTGATTTTGGTGTTATCGACATTTTGAAGTTTTTGATTTGATAAATCTGAAGTTATGTTTTCATTTCCAACTAATGTGTTCTGTTTTCATGCATGATGTTTCTGATCTGTTTTCGGTTCCCTTTTATGTCGCATGTCTTAGCTCAAAAGTATCTTGTTTCATGTCGATTTGGTCAGATCTGAGTTTTCAATTCACGTTTCTGTTTAGATCTGGATGTCTATGTTTCATTTATGCATGCTTATGGTTTAGTTTCTAGTTTACGTAGTAGTAGTTTAGATTTTAGGAGTAGATTTAATTTTACAAGTTGTTATGATGTTTCATCTTTCATAGCTTTTCAGATATGTTCTTTGTTCTGTTTTCCATGTTGATTTGGTAAAGAAGATGGAGTTGTTAAAGAGTTTTTACTTTATCGTACACTTTCCAGGGGACTGACAATCCCCCGTTTATGCTGTTTGTCCATTTATGGAAGGTTCAGTTAAGTGAATCAAGTAGATTTAGTTAAGCTTAGCAAGTTGATCAGTTTACAATAGAGCTGGGAAAATATACCGAAATACCGCACTTACCGTACCGAAAAAATACCGAAAATATCGAATTTTTGGTATACCGTACTTTTCGGTAGGGTATCATACCGTACCGACAGTTTTAGGTACGGTAAAGGTATGTATTTTATATATACTGTGGTATACCACGTTATACCACATCATACCACAATTGCGGTATATACTGCAAATTTACGGTATATACCGCATATTTGCGATATATACCATAAATTTACGGTATATACAGGTATAACCCGGTATATCGCAAATACGGTATATACCGTAATTGGCGGTATATACCACAGATATACCATATTTAACATATTTATTATTTATAAAATATATTATTATATAATTTTATTAAACATAATTGAAACTAAAGGGAGGAATTCTTGCAACTCTAGAACATTATCTCCGTCGCACCCCCGCACCCACGACACACACAGAGGCTCCGCAGACGCAGTCGACAGCCAACTCCACCACCGCTGTCCGCCGGTACCGTCAGCTACCTCATTCATTGATTTTTTTTTCTAGTTACTTGATTTTCTGTAGTTTGTTGTTTTAATGAGAGCGTAGCTTTCCTCCATGACCTAATACGGTAGGAATCCTGCTTTACCTTCCTGAGATGCCTTAGTTGATGACCGTAATTAATAGAGATATGTATGCAGATGAGGTAGCGTATGTATGCAGATGCAATTTAGGTAATTCATGATCATCTGCTTCTTGCTTGGAGAAGTAATGATTTTTATTGAGCGCATTTGCATTTTGGAATGGCGATTTAAAATTGTTGTAAACTTGACTTGCATACTTGCCATTGATTTCTTAATTTAACACAACAGCCTTCTCTGTGCCTTTCGGAAGAACAAAGCAAAATGTACACCTATTCTTAATTTAACACAGCATTCTTCTTTGCGCCTTTGAGAAGAACTATGACTAATTAAAATATTTTGTCTTTTCATGATGGAATCCAAAGATTCTCATACTCTCAGTGACCCCAGTCTGCCTATTTCAGAATCACCAAATACTTCAATAAATGATGATGGTTCTAGTCGAAAACGACCAATAGAAGTAGAAGGAGCAGCAAACAAACCTTCTCTACCTCCTACAAAAGAAGCAGAAGTCCATATTGGGAGCATTGCAAAAAAGAGACAAAGGATACGAGTAGCGGCAAGATACAAATAAGGGTATGTAATTACTGCAAAACTGAAATACCAGCTATTCGTGGGAGTACTAGTGGCTTGAAAAATCATTTAGTCAACAGGTGCAAGTTAAGTCCATTGTTTGATGTGAGTAGTGAGAAAGGTCAAACGGTGTTGACGAAAGAGACAATGCAACAAGGAAGTCGCATCGTTCCTCACTCTTTTAGTCAGAAAAGGTGTGAGCTGAAGATGACTCAATATGTGATCAAAGATGAAGTGTGTTTTCGAGCTGTTGAGAAGCCTGGATTTGTTGCTCTTGTGAATGAGCTTGAACCGAGATTTCAAATGCCCAATCAAAAGAAAGTGGCAGGTATGGTTTATACGTTGTTTTTAGATGAGAAGAAAAAAATTCAAAATGTTCTTAATGGACAAAGAGTCAGTATTACTACAGACACATGGACATCTGTGCAGAATATAAATTATATGGTTGTCACAGCACATTTTTGGATAATGATTGGAAGTTGCTTAAGAGAATAATTAACTTCACTAAAATCACAAGCCATGTAGGGGAAGAAATTGGAAAGTTGATTGAGATTTGTTTGAGGGAATGGGGAATAGAAAAATTGTTTTCAATCGTAGTTGATAATGCATCTTCTAATGATACTGCGATTGAATACTTGAAAAGGAGAAGGAGAATTGATAAAACTTTGATGTTCGATGGGAAGTATTTGCATTTAAGATGTGCTTGCCATATACTTAACTTGATTGTTAAAGATGATTTGAAAGAACTCAAATCTTCAATTAAGCCTATAAGGAATGCAGTTTTGTTTCTTCATTCTTCACCTGGAAGATTGAACAAATTTAGGGAGTTTGCTATACTAAGTTTTCTAGTACATCAACAATGCCCATGGATGTGAAAACTAATATTGCATTAAAGTATAGAATTGTGTTTGAGAGAATGGCTGAAGAATGTGTTCCTTTCATAAAATACTTTCATGAGAATGATGAAAAAGGTAGGGCAATGATGCTTCCAAGTGCAGAAGATTGGGATAATGCAAAAGCTTTTGTACATTTTCTCAAAAATTTCTATGATCTGATTTTACAGCTAAGTGCTCCAAAAACTCCTACGTCCCATTTGATTTCACTTTCGATGTTTGCTTTACAAATTGAGATTGAGAAAAATTGTACTGATTAGGATTTGACTCTCTCAAAGGTTGCAAAAGCAATTAAACTGAAATTTGACAAATATTGGGGGGATTGGAGTACAGTGAATCCACTTATTTTTATTGCTAATGTCTTGGATCCGAGGAACAAACTGCGAATGCTTAAAGTTAGTGTAAAAAAACTGAAAGTTGGGAGCTTAACAAATGTTGATCAAGTTCAACAGGTTCAACACTTGTGTGATCGATTTAAAGATGACTTGGTAAGTTTGTGGGCAGAGTACAAGGGAGTAAATGATACCGTGTTGAATCAGACTCCACTTCTAGAATGCGAGGATGTTGGAGACAGCAGTAACAAAGGTGATTTGCATCTTTTTGATGAATTGTACGATGGGGTGCAGGAGGAAATTGAACAAGACCAACTGAATCAAATATCAAATGAAGTGGATAAGTACCTAGCTGATGAGATGGAGAAGAGGTCTAATCCTAATTTTGATCTTTTGGAATGGTGGAAATTAAATGCATCTAGGTGTCACGGTCGCAAGTAAGTCGTCTTTTAGCTTAGGTAAAAGGGTTGTGGATCCTTTTAGAACGTGTTTGAGTCCAAAAATGGTGGAGGCATTGGTGTGCACTATTGATGATGACCTTGAAATTTATAGAGAAATTGAAGAAATTGAAAAGAGTATGTTGCTTTACACTTTAGTATAAATTATTATATTTATATCCTTATAGATGTTAATTATTCTTTTGTGATTCTTTTGTAGATCCAAACATGAGCCAAGATGCTTTTAAAGCAATATCTCCTACTTGAGCTAATCCTTTACACTTATGGTTTGCCAAGGTATGTCATGGCAAAACTTTTATTTCATCATTGGTGTATATTAATCTGTAATAAAATTTGCTTTGCATGTAATTGTTTATCAATCTGTTAGCTTTGAATCATATAGTTGTAATTTGTGTATGTACTACTGCCAATTTCTGATTGAAGTAGTGGTACTATACTTGGAGAACTGGTATGGTTTTGTTGTTGTCTAGGAACAGATATTCAAATTAATTTTAGATGTAACTAGAAAAATATAGCACATGCACGTAATAAGTAACTATACAACTAAAACAATTATGACAGAGTATATTCAATATCTAATCAAACAGATGTCTTTCAAGTTTTTTTGTTAGGTGGTAGTATTTGTTAATTGTTTAGATATTATAGTTTGTTAGTAGTCTTTTACTGTTATGTTTTAGATTATTATATTTATTAGTTGTTATAAATAAGGCTTTTATATTCGGTAGAAGAACTGTTCAGAATTACATATGTTTTGTATCTAACCAATACCACGGCTAATGTTTCCCCTTCTTTGTCATCTCAGGTGTTGATGATGATTGATGTCATCTTAGGTCGCTCCCTGTCGGCTCTGCCCTGCTCCTCCCCGTGTCGGTTCTTTGGATTAGTGACATCTTTTTTGAAGTTGAATGGATTTTGAATATCATGAACTATGTTTGCTTTGTGATGGATTTTTATCACTTTGGATATTTCCTAGATGTTTAAAATGATATTTTTGCTATTTAATGCATGAATGTTAGGTTTTGACATGCGGTATTCGGTATACCGTACCGTGATTTCGGCATACCGCATATTGCAGTATACCGAAATCACGGTACGGTATACCGAAATGTCGGTAAGGTAACGATATCTAAATTTTGGTATACCGACTTTTCGGTATACCGGTATGTGGTATACCAAAAAAAGCGGTACGGTAAAGGTAAGGTTTTTGGTCATAACGCACTTTTCGGTACAGTATGCGGTATGGCAATTTCAGCACGGTATACCGTACCGTTCCAACCCTAGTTTAGAACCCTAGTCAATTTAATTTCTCAAGTCAAGTAGTTAACTTAATCCACCCTCTAGAAAGCGTGACTGCAACCATTCCCATTCCGTTTCCAACAACAAATGTCAAACGCATCATCTCTGTGGGATCGATCCTTACTTCCCTATACTAGTTGATAGTATTGTGGGTTAAGGTTTTGAAAACACGCTTTTAGTTCTTCCAGATCATCTCACTCAAGTCAAAGTAAGTCGAGTTGATCAGCCTGAGCTTTCACTGGATCCACTCACTGGCATTTTGCAGGTAGAAGGCACTGATAGGCTGGCTGGATCAGTTTGACGATTCAACTTGAGCAAGCCGCAACGATAAACAAGAAGATGAGCAGAAGAGTGAAAAACAGAAGTTTTCAAAAACCTAGTGAGGTTTTTGGGCTGGCTCGAGGTTAAAGAATTTGGGATTGATGAATTTATGGGCTTGGCCCAAGATCAATTATATTGGTCAATAATAAGAAGTGTTCCATAAAATCTACATACTAGCTTTTCTTGCACAATTTTATATCATAAACTCTTATGGTCCACAAATAAATTACAATATTAGATATGTGATAGATTTTTATTTGAAATTCAGTTAAGTCAGATGGAGGTAAACTGGCTTGATGAAGGAGATGACTATAATGCAGGATGATGAAATTAAGTGATGAGATGATTACCAGAGAATATGAAGGTTGCTGGAAATAGATGGAGGCGGATGTAAATAATTGAGGGAGAAGGTAGGATGGAAACATATTAGAGCAAAAGAGAAGATGGAGGTACGTGGAAAACAGATTTTAACCTAATTGAATTTATTGAATTTTTTATTTGGTTTCTTATATATTATTTCTTGATTAATACTTTATTGTTAATTGATTTTCAATTAATGAAATTATTAAATGGTAATTGGATTTAGCTTAGAAAGTCTAATCTACAATATCATACTATAAAATACTACTATTAATTACCACTTTCAATAATATATGATGTCAATGGGGTAAATTTACATCCCAATTGAAAGATTTAGATCATTCCATAAAAGATTTAGATCATTCCATCGCCAAGGTTATTCAAATATTGGATGTATAATAAAATATATATTATGCGAATTTTTTTTCCAATCAGCACAATGTATTAAAGTGGGACTGCCTTTTTTTAACTGGTAATCAAGAGTAATTGATGAAAAGTGAGATTGCCTTTCATAAATTAATTATTAAATTTAGAAACAATAGCATTATGTCAAAATTATAAACAAAATAACTATGAATTATACAACTAAAACATACCATAAATTTAAAATAATTAATAGCAAATTATAAAAATTTGGAGAGCTCTAATTCACAATACATGAATGGGAACATTTGAAACATCATCTGATTAAGCTCTAAGAAGAAAAAATGACTCCAGTTACATGAATGGCTACAGTTACATTTTATAATTTCACTCACTTTTACATAGTCTTATAAATATTGAAATTCATCCCATAGCTTATAAAAATTTCAAAATAAGACCAGAACTCGCTATGCTCATGAAGCTCTGCCCCATCGCCCACCGGCCTCCATCATCTTCTCCGCTCATCGTCTCCAACACTTTTATCATCCTGTATCGACGCCATTTCCTGCATCAGGACAGTTTGTCCCCATCTGTAGGTAAGAACTTCAAACAAGAATCAACTATAGACCCTATATTGCAATTCTGAGAAATATTTGCGTTCAGTAACGGTGCAAACATAACTTTGCGTTTGCACTATTAAAAGTCGCAATCCGTAAGAGTTCATGGCTATAAAATTTCACAAAATACTCACCTATTTCGAAACCAAATTCTACTGGGTGAATGCTACCATGATTTCAATTGATTGATGCTTCCATGATTTCAACTGATGGATGACATTACGGTATATTGTAGATTATTGATGAAGGTGAATTCCATTTCCATGGTTTGAACTTTTTTTCTTCGGGAAAAACAAAACAATAAATATTAGTACAATATAATAAGAATCATACAAAAAAGTGCTTAAAGCAATAATTCAGTAATGCAATAGGTGAATGTAGTGCATGTGTTACAAGCCACCAAATGACATATATTTATAGCCATCGATTTAAATTGTATCCATTAATTCTCAATTTGTAACGGCACTAATATTAAATGGTGCAACAAACAAATCAATTATTAGGAAAATAAAAATAATTATTAACTAAATAAAATTGACATCATGAAATTAGCACCGTTCTATATAAAAATAATCATGATTACAGTAAAAATAAACCAAATAATGTTGTATAATAGTTAATCATTATTACATCTAGTTATAAAAATAAACTAAATGATTTTGTAACTGAATGAGTTAATTGGAATTGTTAATTCAGTTTATAACATAAAGTTTAAGATTCACTATTTATGCATAATTGATGATTTATATTAATGTTTGTTACACGTTTATTAACAATTGTCTACAAATTAAGCCCATTTAATTATTTTCCCTAACCATTAGCGGTTACATCAGTTGTGGTCATGGAATCCGTTACATGATTTAGGAGTACTTGATAGATATAGAGTCATTTAATAATTTTGATTAATAAGACTAATAATTTGGAGTTGCAAAGGTGGTATCCGAATATATCTAGGGAATACATATATATATTTGTTAATATAGGGAACACATATATATTGGCTAATTGATGACTTTTGAATATAGGCAATACATATATATTGGCTAATTGATTGAACGTCACATCTCAAATACTCAAAACTCATAAATATTTGTAATTACTATTTATAATCTAAATTCATTAGGAAAATGATGTTTATAGACTAATTTTTTTCATGACATTTATTACATTCCAGTTACTATCTAGATTTGCCCCAAAGTTTTAAATATTGAAATTTATACCCAAAACTAATAAATAACTCAAAATTAAGACCAAAACTCGTATTTTATATATGTATAGATTAGTATAGTTGCACAATAAGGGTCACTTTTTGTTGTTAGCATAACCACAATAGACCAGCCGCAGCGGCCGCCGTGTTGTGCGGCGCAGCCGTAGCGGCCTATTGCAAGCTGGAGGGGAGCCGTGGCGCATGGGGGACAGCCGAGTATCCAGCGGAGCCATGTGGCAGGCGGCGGGCGAGAAGGCGGTGCGGCGGCGGTATTTTCTTTAATTTTTTTATTTTTTAGTTTTTATCTATAAAATATTTATTCCCAAATTATTTTTTTCATTGCATTCCATTCTATTTATTTTTGTCCAATTAATTTTGTTCTAGTCAGATTACAATATATCAACAATTAAAAAAAATGTGAGGCGTGGTTGTTACGTGGCTGGACAAGTTTTATGTGGCTGAGGCATGGATGTGATGACTAGGCAGACAAATTTTTTTGGTGACTGAAGCGTGACTGTTCCACTATTGTGGACACTCTTATTGTTCATCCCACTAAAAGAGTGTCATTTTATATTTTACTATAAATAGAAGTAGGTATCACCATTTATTAATTCATTTAACTCACATTTTATTATAAACTAATATACAAAAAGTGAGATTCATACTAAATTTTTCCATCATTTGTCATACATTTCTTAAATCTTGTGGAGTCAACTATGGACTCCCATTCCGATACAGAGGGATTGAGTAACTATTTTTACTTTTGTATCGTAAATTTTTACGAAATGACAATTCATGATCTCCTATGGGGATATTTCTTTGTGGTTATTGTTTTGAGTTTTTATTTAATGGAATAAAATAGGTACTACCTTCGTCCCTTAATAATTGTCACTCTTATTGTGGGCACAAGTTTTAAAAAATGTAAAGAAAAGTTGGTTGAAAAAGTTAATGGAATG
Source organism: Salvia splendens (assembly GCF_004379255.2). Lineage (NCBI taxonomy): Eukaryota > Viridiplantae > Streptophyta > Magnoliopsida > Lamiales > Lamiaceae > Salvia > Salvia splendens. Next base: position 12,784,285 of record NC_056048.1, on the reverse strand, counting down.
TGGAACCTATTTTTTTATATTGGTTTTATAATCACTACAAAAAACTCACAATTTAGTGACGGAATTTTTCGTTACTATTCAGCGAAATTTAGGTACAGATTTAGTGACAGATTAGGTACTGACAGATCCGTCAATAATAATAAGCTTGTCGGTAAAAAATATTAGTGTCGAACAAATCCGTCACTAAATTTACAATGACGGAAATCAAAGGCGGCCGCCATGGTAAATTCGGATTATTGACGGACTATTTGTCACGAATTAGTGACTGACATTTTTCAATTGCTTATCCGTCACTAATCCCTGAAATTTCCGTTGCCATCACTAATTAGCATTTTTTTTAGTGAATAAAATGTGAGTGAAGTGAGTTCGTGGAATTTGAGACCTACTTACCATTTATGGTAAAAATGGAGTGTGACAATTATTGTGGGACTAATCGAAATGGAAAAGAGTGACAATTATTGTGGGACGGAGGGAGTAATAGGTAGCTGAAATTAAAAAACTATAACGAGAATTAATACGAATAAAAACTACAATAATTATACGTATCTGGAGAGTGAGATGACAGAGACCATGTGTTGTTCTAATGGTCACGCCTCAATAAAACAACACTTGCTTCATTATATTAAAATTATCTCAAACATTTTGGCTCACAACTTATAAAGTGGAGTATTCTCCAACAATGGTTGCCTTTTTAATTATTCAGAGAAACCCTTCACACATGCTCCATTCTGGTCCCCCCACTAATTCTTAAAAAACTTAGGGGTATTTTAGTAATTTCACAATAATTATAATTTATAATAAATATAATATTAGAGATAGGTTTTAGAAAAATATATATGAATCGTGCCTCTTAATTTAGCGTATTCATTCTGCCGTTCCAATCCAAGTCTGAATTTAGCGTATTCATTCTGCCGTTCCAAGTCTGAAATCTGGTAAACTAGAACTAGGTATATTCAAAACTCAAATATAATTTAATTAATTTTTCTACATAGGTTGTTTTTTTGTTTGGCTGCAATAATAATTCAAAGGGGGAGAAAGAAGATAGCTTATGTAATTCAATGGCTACGGACTACGGTGGTTCTGTAGTTGGAATTTTATAACTCCAATTCTTTATTTGATGTGTGTGTTAATAGTTTTGCATACAGAAAATATCAAATATTTTGAACTTAATCAGTGTTGACTATTTTTGTAGGTATATGGATCGTTATTTCAAGAAACTTTCTTCCGTTGATTCTTCATCAGTTGATATTATTAAAGAGATTGCAAGTGATTGCAAGTGATGAAATAAGCACAGGAAGAGGACTAAATCAAGAAATGTCATTGAAGCGACCTGGAGATACTCGTTGGAGTTCACATTACGGTACTCTTGTCAACTTGATACACTTATATTCTTCTATTGTTGATGTTCTTGAGTATGTTGGGGAGAATGGTCATGACGATTCAATAAGGGCTGAAGCTGATGATGTGCTAGAAATTATAAATAGTTTTGAGTTTGTCTTTGTGTTATATCTTATGAAGCAAATCTTGGGAATCACACATGAACTCTCCCAAGTGCTACAAAAGAAAGATCAAGACATTGTTAATGCGATGAATCTTGTCAAGGTAGCAAAATCACGTCTGCAAATAATGAGGGAAAAAGATTGGGATGTATTGCTTGCTGATGTTTCTAAGTTTTGTAGCAAATATGAACTGGATGTGCTTGACATGGAAGATGAGTTTGTAGCTCGAAAAAAAGGAAGACGTAGAGCTGAGAAAATGAAGAATCTCCACTATTATCGAGTTGAGCTCTTTTGTTCTGTTATTGACTTGCAAGCTCAAGAGTTGAATCAACGTTTTGATGAAGTCAACGCAGACTTAGTTTTATGCATGTCATGTTTTGATCCTAGGGATTTATTTTCTGCATTTGATTTGGAGAAGCTGCTTCGTCTTGCACGGTATTATCCTTCTGAATTTTCTGAAGTTGCTTTGTCCGAGCTTAAAAGTCAACTTGAGAACTTTATTTTCAATGTGCGCATAGATGAAAAGTTTTCACAAATATCAGGAATCAGTGGTCTTTCTCAAAAGATGGTTTCTACAAGGAAACATGAAGTTTTTCCAATGGTTTATTCATTAGTTAAGTTGTCATTGATCTTACCAGTTGCCACTGCATCAGTAGAAAGAGTCTTTTCAGCAATGAAGATCATCAAGACTTCTCTACGTAATAGCATGGGAGACCAACTATTGAATGATTGCTTAGTTCCTTACATCGAAAAGGATGTGTTTGCTAAAATTACCAATGAAACTATTATGCAGCGGTTTCAGAAGATGAAGAATAGAAGACAAATGTTATGATGTGATTGCATTTGACTTTTACATTTTGAACCTTATAATTTAATTTATGTACTTTTTTTTTAAGTTTAATTTTGGACCCCCCGTTATGAAATCTCTGGCTCCGCCACTGATTCCAAATATTGTAAATTCGTACCTTAGCTAAAAGAAATCATTATTTTAACTTAAAGTTAATGTTGAATATATTCCATTTTAAATCATTATTTTAACTTAAAGTTAATGTAGAATATATTCCATTTTAATTTAATAAAGAAAAAATAATGCATCTATAATTAAGTGTCCAAATTTTTTGTTAAATCTGAAAGACTATACCACCTCACCCCATATGGGGCGATTCGGAAACCTTAAAATCTCAAAGAAATCCATCATACATCTCAAGGTAAACAAAACTCTTTCAACCATATTTTCACTATTTTTTGTTTTATTTTAAACTCGATCAAATAAATAAACATTATCATTCATAAATAAAGATTTAGAAGTTAAATTAGGAGCTTATAATTCATCTTTACTTATAATTACACTTGTATCTCTAATCCTCTTTTTTCGTGTTGCAGAACGGCGATCTGAGCTCGGACTTCACTATAGAAGTCGTTATTTGTTGGGGAAAACTGGAATTACAAGAGATAAACAATACCGGGCGTAATACAACCCAAGAAGGAAGAACTAAAAATTGAAAATTATAATGAAATCGAAACTGTAAACTGGAAATAAACTTAGCCGAGTCGAGGAGGCCTCTTTCCGCAAGACGAGATACGCCCCGGTAGTGCTCTCGGTTTGGCGTGTCGTCCCCAAAGATAAAACGGCTACGTCTCTGGTGAAGCAGCACCGCAATCAACAGAGCTCCGGCGAACTGGAAGAGGAGAGGGCAGAGCTTTCGGGAAGAAAGACAATGCAGAGAGAGTATGATGCTTGTGAGTATGTGAATGTTATTCTGTTCGTTCTAATGCAAGGAATGACTAGCCTATTTATAGGCTTGGTCCACTGTGGGGGTCAACTCAGCCTTGATGGCCGTCATCATGGCTCATTATGGCGGGACTGTAACCGCCGGCCGTTACGAGTTTGAAAGCTGGAGTGGTCGACGTTGAATCTAAACGCTGTACACGCCCTAGTTCAACCGTCACATGTGGACTTCGTGACTTAATCAAGACACTGATCAAGCCATCGCTCAAGGCGCAGCAGGCCGAGTTGATCAGGCTGCTGATCAAGGCGCAGCATGTCGAGTTGATTAGGCTGCTGCCCAAAACTGAGGTGGTCCAAAACATTAAGTCTGGATCCAGGGACAAGCCCAAGAACAAAGCCCAAAGACCAATTGCCAAGATCCAAGATCAAAGATCCAAGTCCAAGGGGAAGGGCTCGGGCTCGGGCTCGGGCACGGGCACGGGCACGGCTCGGCTCGGCACGCGTGTGAGCGCGTGTGGGCTCTTTCACCCATCTTAGTCCACGATAATTACTAAGTGTAATTAGTCACTCAATAAATACACATTTAAAGTTGTGTCTCATCTCCTATGTGGGATAATTAACACAAGTTAATTATTCCCTACACTTTCAACTCATAGCTTTATCAAAAACTACAATGTGACCAACTTTAATCCACTATTTCTCACTCACCGAAAATTAAATGTCTCGTCACATTTATTATTGGTCAAACTTCATTGACCGGACATCTTAAAATCAAGATTCCAACAATCCCCCACATGAGTGGAAATAGCCAATTGCATATGCATGCAGACACAAGCTCAACCCTCACGAGGTATATAAGCATAAGGATAGGTAGTTTTTGGCTTTGAACCCTCCATAGTCGACACCATCAGATACACATGCGGCTTAGTAGCGCGATGCTTTGAACTAATCCCCTACGGCGTGCACCGAGACAATGGTGTTAACGCTTAAACACCTCAACCTCATCTGTTCTCACGTTTTATGTCCATTGCAGTCTTGGACACCACTTTGGATTCATAAGTGTGTTTTATGGAGCGACCACACTTCGCACTTATATAGGTGATTCTTAGTTAAGTACCTTGCCATACTCGGTCTCTTTGAGAACTCCATCTCTTTGAGATCCTTAAGAACCATTAAAAGTCATAGACTTAGCCTTACCACTTAGGCAGATTTTTCAACACTCTATTGCTCTTTAGGGAATAGATATAGTGAGTGTTTCTCATGAACTCTCATAGCTTAGTTGTCCCTTTGAACCAAGTTCTTGGGATCTCCAGTCATCATGGTTGGGTTACCACTATGACAATTCTTTAGTTTGTGGATTTCAAACCCATTCCCTCTAGCAACTTATTCATTTGATCACGGTTTAACCCTTTGGTTAGCGGATCTGCTAGATTATCTATTGACTTCACATAGTCAATTGTAATCACCCCTGTTGTGATCAAATGTCTCATGGTATTATGTCGTCGACGTATATGTCAAGACTTACCGTTATAGAAGCCATTGTTTGCCCTTCCAATAGCCGTTTGGCTATCGCAGTGGATCAGCACTGGTGGCACTGGTTTAAACCAATATGGAATATCTTCAAGGAAGTTCTTAAGCCACTCGGCTTCCTCACCAGCCTTATCTAAGGCAATGAACTCCGATTCCAGTGTTGATCGGGCTATACATGTCTGTTTTGTGGATTTCCACGATACAGCACCACCCCCAATAGTAAAGATGTATCCACTTGTTGAAAGTGAGTCCCTATTGTCGGATATCCAATTTGCATCACAGTACTATTCAAGTAACGGGGGGTATCTCGATAAGTGTAGCCCATGATTTTGAGTATGTTTTAAATATCTCAAAACCCTCACAAGAGCTCTCCAATGCTCGTTGCTTGGATTGCTCGTGTAACGACTCAACTTGTTCACAGCACAAGCAATGTCAGGTCGAGTGCAATTAGTCAAGTACATAATGCACTCGATGACCCGTGCATACTCTTCTTGTGCAACGGGCTCGCCTTTGTTCTTGCTCAAGTGAACGTCGAGTTCAATTGGAGTCTTAACCGGCACGCCATCGTAGGCTTTGAATTTATTCAATATCTTCTCAACATAATGTGATTGTGTTAAGATGATTCCATCAGACGTTCTTAGAATCTTCATTCCAAGAATTACATCGGCTAGACCCATGTCTTTCATGTCAAAGTTTCTCTTTAACATGGCCTTTGTATCGTTAATACTTGAGTGTTGCTACCCAAGATTAACTTATCATCAACGTATAGACACACTATAACATGGTCGTTATTAGTGCTCTTGATGTAGACACATTTGTCGCACTCGTTGATTTTAAACCCATTTGATAACATCACATTATCAAACTTCAAGTGTCATTGCTATGGTGCTTGTTTCAATCCATATAGAGACTTTACGAGCTTGCATACATTTTTCTCTTGTCCAGGTACTACAAACCCTTCGGGTTGCTCCATATAGATTTCATCTTCTAGTTCACCATTTAAAAATGCGGTTTTTACATCCATTTGATGAATCTCAAGATTGTGCAATGCAGCACTAGCGAGAAGCACTCGGATAGATGTAATCCTTGTTACAGGTGAATAGGTATCGAAGAAGTCATGTCCTTCCTTTTGTTTAAAACCCTATACTACTAGTCGAGCTTTATACTTATCCACTGTTCCATCGGCCTTAAATTTCCTTTTAAGTACCCATTTACAACCTAGAGGTTTCGCACCTTCAGGTAGATCTACCAACACCCAAGTGTGGTTTAGGAAAATTGAATCAATTTCGCTTTGAGCAGCTTCTCTCCAATGTAGCCCGTCTGGGCCATCGAAGGCTACTTTTATAGATGTCGGTTCTTCATCTAACATAAAAGCAATGTAGTCAGGACCAAATATTTTTGGTGTTCTGACCCTACTACCACGTCTTAGTACTGTATCCTTTGGATCGGGCCTTGCACGCTTGCGCGTTTCAGGTTCCTCATCCGCTGATTTAGAACTAGTGGTTTCATCCTCAATTCTTGTCTCAGAATTGGATGCTACGTTTTCCTTCCTTTTGCAAGGAAACATATTTTCAAGAAATACCGCGTTTCTTGACTCAATTGTTGTTCCCAAGGTCACAGTCGGTATTTCAGACTTGTGGATAACAAATCGATATGCACTACTGTTAAGTGCATATCCAATGAAGATACAGTCAACTGTTTTAGGTCCAATTGTAACTTCCTTGGGCGGAGGAACCATCACCTTTGCCAAACACCCCCACACTTTGAGGTATTTGTAGGATGGCTTCCTTTCCTTCCACAACTCATATGGAGTAACATCTTTTCCTTTGGGAGGGATTTTATTCAAGATATAGTTGGCTGTCAAAACAGCTTCCCCCCACATGTTATGTGGTAATCCTGAAGTCAGAAGCAGTGCATTCATTATCTCTTTTAGAGTTCGATTTTTGCGTTCTGCAACACCATTAGATTGTGGTGAATATGGTGCAGTCGTTTGATGGATTATACCACTTGCGTTGCATAACTCCTCAAACGGGGCTACATATTCGCCTCCTCTATCGCTTCGAATCGTTTTGATTTTACAACCAAGTTGATTCTCAACTTCGTTCTTATAATTTTGGTACGCTTCTATTGCTTCATCTTTACTTCTTAAAAGATAAATGTAGCAATACCTTGTGCAATCATCTATGAAAGTGATAAAATACTTTTTACCACCTCTAGTTTGCACCATCTTTAAATCACATACGTCCGTGTGAATTAATTCAAGGGGTTTTGTGCTTCGTTCAACCGAGTGAAACGACAAATTAGTCATTTTTACTTCAAGACAAATTTCACATTTATCTTGGTTATCCACTTCATTAGCCTTTAGTAAATCTAAATTCACTAATCTTGTAATGGCTTTTGAATTTACATGTCTCAATCTACAATGCCACAAGTTTGAATACTCAATCAAGTAAGAGCAAGTAGACGCATTGTTATTGATAACCAAAGGCTTGGGACCATGGCGCGTAGCCACGCTAAGCTTGAAAAGCCCATCGGTTACATAACCTTTTCCGAGGGATTTTCCAAACTTATACAAAACAAACCTATCGGATTCAAATACAAGTTTAAAACCCTTATTAACTAGTATAGATCCAGAGACTAGGTTCTTTCGGATGTCGGGCACATGCAGCACATCCTTCAGCGTGACAGAGACGCCATGCGTCATTTTGAGGATCACATCTCCAGTTCCTTTGACTTCGGATGACGCTTGATTCCCCATGTTGATCTTCCTCCCATCAACAGGATTGTAAGTTGAAAATTTACTCCTATCGGCACAAACATGAGAAGTTGCTCCAGTGTCGATGTACCAGCCTCCCTTGTTTTCAATCAAGTTGGCCTCTTCAGTGACCACAGCGATGAGGTCATTTTCGTCCCAGTCTTTGAACTCTTTTTTAACGACGTGGGCTGCCGGCTTCTTCTTCTTGCTGCAGCAGTCTTTGGCAAAGTGGCCAGTTTTGCCACACTTGAAGCATTCGCCTTCAAATTTCTTTGCAGGCTGATTTCCTTTCCCTTTATCCTTTTGACTTGGACGAGGACGTTTGTTGGAGGGACCGCCCCGCTCCAACAAGTTGGCCTTGGCTTCAAAGGGGCCATGGCCTCTAGCCTTTTGGTCGTTTTTGCGCACGTCAGATTCAATGCGCAATTTCACGATCATTTCTTCAAGGGTCATCTCCTTTCGCTTGTGCTTAAGGTAGCTCTTGAAGTCCTTCCAACTAGGTGGGAGCTTCTCAATTATTGTGCCAGAAGTAAAAGCTTCCGGCAAGTTCATCCCCTCGGCGGCGAGTTCGTGGATGATAATTTGAAACTCTTGTACTTAGTCTATCACTGGTCTTGAATCGACCATTTTGTAGTCCAAGTACTTAGCTATTACAAATTTCTTAGTACCGGCATCATTGCTATGGTACTTCTTCTCTACGTTCTCCCACATTTGTTTAGATGTGGTGACATTAGAGTATACATTGTAGAGGCTATCATCTAGTGCACTTAAAATAAAGTTTTTACATAGATAATCCCCTTTGTGCCATGCGTCGTAGTCGGAGAAGACCTCCAGTCTGGTCTCTTGATCGCTTCGCTTGGGTGGATCGTCTTCCTTGAGGAAGTACACGACCCCCAATGTTGTCAAGTAGAACAACATTTTATGTTGCCACCTCTTGAAGTTAGATCCTCCAAACTTGGAGGGCTTCTCAGCGGGCGGCATCATTCTCGGCATCAAAGGCACCGAGCTTGGTCCATGATATGAACCATTCAAGTTGACTCCACTTGAACGAGCAACGTGGTTGGGCATAGAGCCCCCACCATTCATGTTGGGCATAGATCCCGCCATGGTCGTACCAGCCCTGAAGGAACCACCACCCGCGTGAGACCCGAAGGCCCCAGCATTCGTGTGAGACCCGAAGGCCCTAGCACTCGATCCATTAAAGGATCCGAAGGAACCACTAAAAGTGGAACCAACCGATCCACTCGAGGTGGATCCACCAGTGGGCCCAAGGGGGTTAACAAACTCCCAAGTGGGCATCATCGTCAGAATGGATAGCGCCCAGGAGTGGATCCACCGTTGTTGATGAAGATGGATAGCGCCCAGGAGTGGGCATCATCGTCAGAATCGACGGTGTGTTGACCGGTGCAGTGGTCAACACGGTGGATGGAGTTGTTGCAGCAGCGGTGGTGGCAGCGACAGTGTTTGATTCAGTCGACATCTCCAGCAAAGGTATTAATTTCGATAGTGATTAATTTAAGTTAAGGTCCGAATCCTTCAACGGCAAGTATATCCCGTCTTGCGATTGTTGGGGAAAACTGGAATTACAAGAGATAAACAATACTGGGCGTAATACAACCCAAGAAGGAAGAACTAAAAACTGAAAATTACAATGAAATTGAAACTGTAAACTGGAAATAAACTTAGCCGAGTCGAGGAGACCTCTTTCCGCAAGACGAGATACGCCCCGATAGTGCTCTCGGTTTGGCGTGTCGTCCCCAAAGATAAAACGGCTACGTCTCTAGTGAAGCAGCACCGCAATCAACAGAGCTCCGGCGAACTGGAAGAGGAGAAGGCAGAGCTTTCGGGAAGAAAGACAATGCAGAGAGAGTATGATGCTTGTGAGTATGTGAATGTTATTCTGTTCGTTCTAATGCAAGGAATGACTAGCCTATTTATAGGCTTGGTCCACTGCGGGGGTCAACTCAGCCTTGATGGCTGTCATCATGGCTCATCATGGCGGGCCTGTAACCGTCGGCCGTTACTAGTTTGAAAGCTGGCTGTCATCATGGCTCATCATTGCGTGACTTGATCAAGACACTGATCAAGCCATCGCTCAAGGCGCAGCAGGCCGAGTTGATCAGGCTACTGATCAAGGCGCAGCATGTCGAGTTGATCAGGCTGCTGCCCAAAACTGAGGTGGTCCAAAAGACCACCCAAAGACCAATTGCCAAGATCCAATGGCAAGGGCAAGGGCACGGCTCGGCTCGGCGCGCGTGTGGGCTCTTTCACCCATCTTAGTCCACGATAATTACTAAGTGTAATTAGTCACTTAATAAATACACATTTAAATATGTGTCTCATCTCCTATGTAGGATAATTAACACTAGTTAATTACTCCCTACACTTTCAACTCATAGTTTTATCAAAAGCTACAATGTGACCAACTTTAATCCACTATTTCTCACTCACCGGGAATCGGATTTGAGAAAGTGAATATACTACGGTCATTTACGCGTAACGTAGATCGACGCTATATCATTTAATTCTCCAAAATTAAATGCCTCATCACATTTATTATTGGTCAAACTTCATTGACCGGACATCTTAAAATCAAGATTCCAACATTATTTACGTCGCAATTAGTGGTAATGTAACTCGAAAACTCGAAATTGTTGCCACACTGAGATCTAATTTTCTGGTGTAAATTAGGATTGACAGTCTTGTTACAGACTTCCAGTTTTGATCGAATTGATGAAAACTATGCTTGCAATATTGCAATTGCTAAAGTTGATGCGTAAATAATATTTTTGCTGATTACATTACTTGTTGCTTGCAATAAGGGTTTCCTAGAAATATAGTACTACTAGAAATAATATAGTACTTTTTTTTAAAGCTATCTAGTTGAAAGGGACGCGTGATGTCGACAGAGATAATTTGCCCGTAAATCTTGATTAGCAATATTACTACTCTATATCAGAGACCCCTATTTATGATTATAAATTGAATTTTTTTCTATGGTGAAAGTTAACGCATAGCAATTCGTTTTGTTGATTATATGATGTGAATTGTTGATTATATGATGTGAATAATTGAATACTTTATAGCAATGTTTTAAAAATCGGACCGGCAAACGAACCGGCGACGTTACTGGTTCACGGTTCAACCGGTCCAACCGGTCGAACCACCCGTCTAACCGTTTTACTGTTGCAAATATATATAAAAATATATTAAATTTAGTAAATGATTTACGATTAATAATATATCACAAAACATTAAACCTTATAGATAATTAGTGGTGTTTAAATATAAATAATATTGAAATTTAGTAAATATATTCAGATATATATATTTAATATTAGTTAGTCTAGATAAAAAATTTAATATTTCATGTATTAAAATAGATAATGTTTATATTAATTTAAGAAAATTTATTTCGTAAAATAATATATAATTAAATACGAATTAAGTACTTATTAATTAGTTTAGATAAGATTATTCATTAATATTAATAGCTAGGGTATATAAATTAAGTATGTAATATAAAAAATTTATTTATAGTAAACAATGAATCTTATATGGTACTAATAATAATATAGGTGGTAAGTAGAGCATCATTAAAATATAAAGGATGATAATTATATATATTATAATTAACAATTATATTAAAGAATAATAAAATTAAAATGAATTATTAGTTTTCTTAGATAAAATTAATGGCTAATGTATAAAAATATTTAATGTTCAAATTGTTCAATGAGCCCATGTGGTGGAGTGGTAGAGGTCTTCTTAACTAGAAGAGAGATCATGAGTTCAACCTCTACCAACAACAAATTTTAAAAAATTTTGAAAAAAAAAATAGAAAACCGGTTTCCGGTTCACGGTCCAACCGGTCCGACCGGCCGGTTCCACCGGTTCACGGCGGTTCAATGCAGTGGTGGTTTAAAGGGGTGAACCGGACCGGAGTACCTACCGGTTCGCGGTTCGACCGGTCGAACCGGCCGGTCCGGTTTTTAAAACATTGCTTTATAGGGTTAATAGCCAAAAAATACACCAACATTTTGTCAATTAAGGGGTGTTCGGTTTGCAAGATTGTATCAGAGATTAAATTTGTAGTGTGTTTGGTTCATGAGATTCAACCCTCACAACTAAATCCTAGATGGATAATAATGGGGTAATTAGTCATAGCTAACCCCCAATGACTAAAATAATCTCACAACTCAATCCTTGATTGTATCTTGGTATTATTTTATCTTGAAAACTGAACACCACCTAAGAGTTTTATAACAAACTTTTAACTAATATAAATTTAACACGATTTCAGTGAATTTCTTTATGATTATTGCAATGATGATGGAGCTAGAAATTTTATATACCTGGGGGCAAAAATATAGATAAAAACATTTTAAGGATTTCATAAGTAGCATATATAAGGCTATTTAAAAAAAATTTAAAAATAATGCTCAAAATAGCATAAATGAATTTTTTTTGAGGTGGGGTCTTGTGAAGCTAATGTACATCCGTCCCTGCTACATCGTTTAAGGGAACCGACAGTCAGATAACGTTAATATTCATGTGCGCTATGTATGATTAAATTTTGGCAAAATTGAATTTTATAGACTACAATGTAAAAGTTTATGTATTTTTTTCACAACATTTAATGTATGTGGTGAAAAATCGAATGGACAAAAATTTGATGCATTTTTTTTGGATATTAGTCTTGCTTTAAATTCATTTATTTATTATTTATTTTGTGGTTATGGAATTTCAGTAATATTCTTTATGATTATTGCAATGATGATGAAACTCTCGTGGGATACCAGCAATGAAGACAACGGCATAGGAATGAGGGTGAGTGAGAGGAGTGGTTTATTGTCTCAAAATGTGGAAGCTTGGTCCATTGCATTGTATGGGACGAGCAAAGATGGTATTAAGTCAAATAGTGATAAGAGTTGCACTTCATCATCAGAAGATTTATATGATGGAAAGATATGTGTGTTATGCTACGATGATCAAAGAAGTTGCTGGTTTATGCCGTGTGGTCATTTTATTACATGGTACACATGTGCCAAGAGGTATGGCGATCTATACACATTTTTCTTTTTTATAGTTCAAATTTTTAATCTCGTGTCATACTGGAGACATACTTGAGATGTTTGACTTGAGATGTTTGACTGTAGGAAGATACTAATATCATCCTAGATATGGAAAGCATATCAAGAATTCTATACTGAAGTAGTGATGAATTTCATCAAATACTCCCTCCGCCACATTAAATATGCAATATTTGAGAATCGACACGAATTTTTATATAGAGTTGTTTTGTGAGTTAATGAAGAGAGATGAAAGTAAGAGAGAAAAACCTGAGATAGAGATGTTTCCATTTTAGGAAACGTTTCATTTTTAATGGGACAATCCAAAAAGGAAAACGTTTCATTTTTAATGGGACAAAGGGAGTATTAGATTAGCCAGAAGTTGTTATATTCCTTACGTCCTTAAAAATAAACTAATTTACAAATGGCATAGGTTTTAATTTGTAATTAGTAAATTAAGATAGAGATGAAAAAAAAAGAGAGATGAAAAATATAGTGTAGGTAGTGATAGTGGAGTGTTGGGTCCACATTATTAGTGGTATGTAATTGATTAAAAGTTTTACATATTTAGACTTGATATAATTTTGGGAACGGTTTAAAATGGTAAAACTAAAAAAAAATATTAGTACGAACGAATATTTAATACTCCACTTAGGACTCATTTTTGGAATATACTTAATTATTGGGACAATATTTCAATGTTTCCAAATATTAATGTGGCATAATTATTACTTTCTTTGGTATTTTCGCAGGGGTTATGATTGAAGAAATCAAGAGTTGTCCAATATGCCGGACAAATATTGACAGTAAAAAAATTGCATATTTTATGAAAACGGCCTTTCGTTTCCTTCGAAGTTTTGTGCATAGAAATTATTACTAGTAAAAATTCGATATAGACTCATATCTAATGAGTAAAATATTATCGATTTGTATTTATAGTACAACTCGTACCTAAAAAAAATATTGCTATGTAAATTTTTTTAAAATTTTGAATATTATTTTATACTGTACAATTCGTACTCCAAATTTTCAAATCAAATTTCCTGAATCCGCATCTGAGACATGACAAAATCAATTATAAAGCTTTTCTTCTCCTACCAAATTTATTTGGAGAAAAAGAGCTGGAGTAGTTATTCAAAGCTGATGTACCCAAAGATTTGCCTTATCAAAAGGTTTTGGATTCAAGATTAACTTCAATATTTTTTTCTGTTCTTGGCCCACATTTATTATATTGGCCATCATTAATTAAGCTAACTATTGATCTATATTCAGTCTGTGATAACACTCTATTGTATGTAAAATCTACTTGACTATTGTATACTTTAAAAATACACTATCAATTTTTTTTATTAACATTATGGTCAGATGTTTCTCAAAATATTTATGGCTCCGTAGTAGCGCGTAGGAAGAATATCCTTCTCCTTTATAATCGTTAAGCACTTAATCAATAAATAAGTATATCACGAGATTTGTGTGGGTTGGCTAAGCAGTAAAAATGTCATAGATTCGGATTTATAGTGGTACAGTTTTTATATTTAAATTCATTTATTCATTAAAAAAATATATCACTAAATTTTCTTACCAATTCTTTTTTCAACTTTTTGGGGGTTGGTTTGCATTAATATCCTATTAGATGCACCTAAATCCTTCGCATCATTTCCATCATTGCTGCTAGAGAATAAATTATACACGCAAGAATCATCACCTGTTTACAAGGGATTGCTTAGTTATATTTTTTCATTGCTAGTATTTCACATAATATTTAATGAATTGTTTTTGCGTTTTTGCTAGCATTGAACACAATAAATCTATATGAATGATTATATAATATGAATCTTATTTTATTTTCAATAGTAAGTTAATTTGATAGTATTTATTTTCTACATAAAAATATAAAGATAGTTAATATTAATAACATGATCCAAAAAATGATTTTATTATATTAAATCTTTGTCAATATACCATGAAAAAACTCTAGAAATAAATTATAGTAGTAGATGATTATCGCAATAAATATGAATTAAAATAAAAATAAAATAAATGAAACTATTTTACTATACCCAAATTGATCACCAACCATAAAATTTAATCATATAAAATACTAATCCCACCGTCTCACTAAAGATGACTCACTTTCCTTTTTGGTTTGTCTTATCCAAGATGACTCATTACTATAAATGGAAACACCTCTATCTCTACTTTATTCTTTCTCTCTTACTTTACTCTCTACACTTAACACACTAAATAAAACTGAATAAAACTCTGTGCCGCCCAAGAAAGGGGTCATCTTCCTTGGGACGGAGGGAGTACTCAATAGTTAGTACTACATAAAATGTTTTCTTTAAAATGTGGATTTATGAATTATACTCCCCATCCATGAAAAATAGATAAGTTTTGTCATTTTGGACCGTCCCAAAAAAAAAAAAGACGATAAGGAGACTTAGCAGCTACGATGTTTCCGTGCTAAGAACTGAGAGTATGTGCATGTCTTTGCACATTCCACATAAACAACAATCAGTGAAACAATTATTTCGCCTCAAAACCTCAAAAATGGCTGACATACTCAGTGCAATGAACAGTTTCATGTTTCCTTGAGATTGATAAAAATAATGTAGAATGCTTGTGTGATTGTCAAATTAATAGGTATATATATGTGTGTATGGCTGTATATATGCATTACGTATGGACATGCGAAATTTCCATATATGCAATCTGCCTATTTGCATGAGGTGGGGCCCATTTATTTATCTATTTGTCAAAATATAATTGGTGAGACATAATTTCCATTATGATATACTTAAACCACTAAACTTTTTCTCATCTACGGTGGCTAGTGAGGAGGAAAATGAACAAACGATCTGTGGAGGGAATAAGACTACACTACGTCACCGCGTAAAATGATACTACCTCAATCCACGGAAAATCGTCTTATTTAGCATTTTTGGAATGTCCAAAAAAATAATCTCCTTTTTTAAAATGGAAAGTTTTTCTCTCATACTTTTCCTATTTTTTCTTCGTTCTCTCATACTTTGCCTCCTTGTTCTCCTTTTCTCTCGTACTTTACCGATTTCTTATTAAAATCCGTGCCGTCCACAAATGCGACTATTTTTTGTGGGGGCTGAGGGAGTATTGTTTTAATTAAGTTGAAGAATATCTTTTTAATGTGATTTTTTATGAATATTAACTACTACTAGATTTTAGCTTTTCTTTTGCAATTGTGGACACCTCATTGTAATTGTCTATGAATGTGTTCGTTTTTATGAAATGGTTAGACATTTAAATCGAATCTTGCCTCTCTATCGTTAAGTAGATTAACTTATATGTTTAAATAATTATGTACTTAATCAAATGTTGAGTTGAGCTAATTAACCAATCTTTTGTAAGAAGAATTAAAAAACACATATTCCATTTCCATTCATCCCATTAAAGATGACTCACTTTCCCTTTTTGTTTGTCTCAACTAAGATGACTCATAACCAAAATTGGAAACACATTTATCTCTACTTTATTCTCTCTCTTACTTTACTCTTTCCACTTAACACATAAAATAAAGTTGCATAAAATCTCTGTCACCCAAAGAAGGGGTCATCTTCTTTGGGACGGAGGGAGTACTAGTAGTACTCCCTCCGTTTTTTAAAAAAACAACTATTTTTCATTTTGGGTCGTTCCTTAAAAATAGAAACTTTAGAATCTTTCTATTTTAGGATATTGACCCCACAATCCACTAACTCTACTTTCACTACTTTTTCTCTTCCTCTTTCTTACTTTACTCATTTTTCTTTTCATCTCTCTTACTTTACCAATTTTTTTCACTTACTTTACTAATTATACATTAAAACTTATGTTATTTCAAATATTTATATTATTTGAATAAGGAGGGAGTATGATTTAATAACAAAAAAAAGCTGCACATCATACAATAACAAACTACGACATCTCTCAAGTCTCAATCACTTATGTGGACACATTTTTCCATAATTTAAAATAAAAACAATAATTTTAACAGAATCCCAAAAATTCGAATTTTGATTAGCAATTGTAAAATGGTGGAGTCACGTGGAAAAAATCGGATATGTTATTGGGGAAGAGGAAAGTTTGGGGAATTTAGGTTTTAAATTAGAAAAGGAGTTGTCGTATACGAGAAATAGAGGAAAGCATGAGGAAGTCGGAAGGGTGACACACGCTCGCACACTTATCCCACACTCGTGGCCTCGCCTTTGGTGCTTGCCTAGCTAGCTGTGCCTGTACCCGATGAAAGAGAAACTAATCCTAATCCTAATCCTAATCCTAATCCTAATCCTAATCCTAATCCTAATCCTAGTATGAGAATTGGGCGGCCTATAGCCGCATTTAGACCCTGTTCGATACCAATTTATAGTCCATTACATCAGTATTGTATAGTTCTACTTTTCGCATGGACCATATTTTTTAACAACTATTTTATTTTCTTTTACTTATTTATTTATTTTTAAATATAATAAAATAACAAAATATACATAAAATTACGACCCCAATATGAAAACATTCATTTTATTAAAAAAACCCGAAATATTAAAAAAACTACAATTTCAACAACCAAATATCTTCAATCATTTCTGACATGAGACGAGCATGGAGTTGTTGGTCGCGCATTGTGATCTTTGCTGGTAGAACCTCATTGTAGCTCATCGGTAAACATTGAAAGTGGGGCGGGGTCGCCACACCGGAGCTAGGTCCAGCTTCCTCTTCGCTTCAATCGGTGACTCCTGCACCTTCATCATCGGCTATCATGTTGTGCAAGATGATGCACGCATACATGACATCGGTGATAACAGTCTTGTTCCAGAAACGTGTTGGACCTTTCATTATTCCTAATGCACTTTGGACACACCATATTCTCGCTCCACATCCTTCCATGCAGCCTCTTGCCTTTAAGCAAATAAAGCTCTCTTCGGATCCATTGGGCAAGTGACCGTCTTCAGAAATAAAGGCCACCTCGCGGGTATATGCCATCAGCCAAATAGTACCCCATATGATGCTAGCGTCAGTTGGTAGTGAACTCGGTGACCGGGCCGTTGCCATTGCATTGTTCATTGAAGAGATGCGGTGTGTGCATGACGTTGATGTCGTTGTTTAACCTAGCCACATTGAAGTGAGCATGCCAGATCTAGAGACGTTGGTAACTACGTCATGATCTCAGCGGACCGACTTCCTATGTACGATTGGCCTCGGGACCTTCTCCTTCCGAGGTGGTGAGGTCGTCGTCGGGATTCATTTTTCTAGAGTGAGCGAAAATTGAGTTGGGAAAGAGGAGATTGGTGTGAGAAATGAAATAGGAATGAGGTATATTTATATATTGAAAAATGGGAAAAAATAAATAAAAGGAAAATCGCCCGACCTATCGTGTGGATGCCCGCAATTGAGTGGATGATGATTTCAGATTCATGGTCCGTGAACTACACATGGGGAGTGGCAATCGTCCGATGCATCGCCCGCCTATCCACAGTGATAGACGATGGCATGGAGTGGGCGTTCGTCCGTCTCATTGTGGATGCTCTGATAAAAATGGAGTATAAATTATAAATGGACAATAAAACATAATTTAGTTGACAAAATATTTCTCCCTCGACTACTATCTAGATTGATGGTTCGAATTGTCATGTGAATAATTGTAAACCATCATTGAGATTCTTTAATAAACAAGAACCAAAAATGTGAATGAGCTTAATTTCTACTATACAAATTAGTTATACATTAATTAACAATTACGTATTTCATGACCAAATAAAGTTTATATTTACAATTACTTATGTAAATAAAATATTCCAATTTGTCGCGATAAAAGCAAAGCATCCACCAATCTCTCTCTCTCTCTCTCTCTCTCTTTCATCCATCATCCACTACAACTACAATCCCATTATCAATTCCACAGTTCATCACTCCTTTACTGTTTGATTAACTGATTGAAGAATTCAATTGAATTTCTCCCAAACAAAATCCCTAAATGTCTGCTCACCAACAGCAGCCCCTTCTCGAAGAGGAGCGAGCCTACGACAGCAATGAGAAAGTCCACATCACCAGCTACGACGACGGCGACGATTACTCCACCACACCCCCGCCATTCTCGTGGCGGAAGCTCTGGCTCTTCACTGGCCCCGGATTCCTCATGAGCATAGCCTTCCTCGATCCAGGCAACCTCGAGGGGGATCTCCAGTCCGGCGCCATCGCCGGCTATTCCCTTCTCTGGCTGCTCCTCTGGGCCACCGCCATGGGCCTTTTGGTCCAGCTCCTCGCGGCTCGCCTCGGCGTCGTCACCGGTAGACACCTGGCCGAGCTCTGCCGCGAGGAGTATCCTAATTGGGCGAGGCTGCTGCTGTGGATCATGGCCGAGCTTGCCCTCATTGGCGCTGACATCCAGGAGGTCATTGGAAGCGCTATTGCCATTAAGATTCTCAGCCAGGGTGTTCTTCCGCTTTGGGCGGGTGTCATTATAACCGCTCTTGATTGGTACCCTTTTCCTCTCTTCTCACTTCATTAATTTTATATATGAATTGGAAGTTAGTGGTGAAATTGTGTGGAGTTTAACTGTCAATTCTTCATTGTATAAGACTTGCTATTTTAAAATTGAGTTTACTATGTTATCAAGTTTATATCTTTTGTGGACTTTATCTGCCACTTTTTATAAAATAAAATTTGTGAGAAGTTGAATTGAGATTATTGTTATTCAAGTTTATAATATGCATATGTTTGTGTGTGTGTTTGTGAATATTATTTCGCTTTCCTTTTGACTTTTAGTGGTTGAGTTTAGCTACTTTGTATATTGTACTGCATTATTTATTATGTTTGGAAACAAGTTATGATTTTGTATTCACTTTTTGATTGTGTGCCGCTGGCTTTCTTGATGCAGCTTCATCTTCCTGTTTCTGGAGAATTATGGTGTGAGAAAATTGGAAGCGCTTTTCGCCGTGCTTATAGCGACAATGGCAATCTCCTTTGCTTGGATGTTTGGCGAGACGAAACCTGATGGCCTTGAGCTTATGATTGGTGAGAAGATGCTCTTGCCCAAGTGGAGTTCTTTTCTAATGAGATGTTTTATTTATAAGTAATAAGTGTGGTCTCTCATTTCAGGTATCTTGGTTCCAAAGCTGAGTTCGAGTACCATAAAGCAGGCGGTAGGAGTGGTGGGCTGTGTAATAATGCCTCACAATGTTTTCTTGCACTCTGCCCTTGTGCAGTCTAGAGAAGTAGACAATCGCAAGATAGGCAGAGTGCGGGAAGCTCTCAAGTACTACTCGATTGAATCTGGCATTGCCTTGGTCATCTCATTCATGATAAATTTATTTGTTACAACAGTGTTTGCCAAGGTATTTTATGGCACAGAACAAGCAAATACTATCGGACTTGTGAATGCAGGGCAGTATCTTGAAGAGAGGTATGGTGGGGGGTTGTTCCCCATTTTGTACATATGGGCTATTGGGTTGCTTGCTGCCGGGCAGAGCAGCACCATAACCGGGACATATGCTGGGCAGTTCATTATGGGAGGGTTTCTGAATTTGCGGTTGAAGAAATGGATGAGGGCACTGATAACGCGAAGCTGTGCCATCATCCCTACTTTGATTGTGGCGCTTGTATTTGACACATCAGATGCCTCGTTGGACATTCTAAACGAATGGCTTAATGTGCTGCAGTCAGTTCAGATACCTTTTGCTCTTATTCCTCTCCTCTGCCTAGTGTCCAAGGAGGAAGTCATGGGGTATTTCAAAATTGGGACTCTTCTTCAGGTATCTTCTTTTTCTTGAGAAGTATTTGTTTTCCTCTAAAATAATATTTGCATAATGTGGCTTCTATTCTAATTTTTAAAGGGTCTACTAGGGTGCATCCGTTTTGTTTTGATCAATTCATAGATGCGATCCTTTCCCCCTCGTCTGATGCCAAGTGACACAAGCTACACTTGCTATTCTGTGCATTCACGATATTACTATTGTTCTCTCCTTTGGAGAAACAATGGCATTTATAATTTGGTTTCTGCATTAATGATTGAGATAAGCCTGAGCAGACTTAATGCAATCTTTAAAGTAGTTGAAACGACATTTAAACTGATCTTTTTTCATGAATTAATCTATTGTGATAATTTATGTTAGTTTTAGTTGCAAATTTAGTGGTAGTGTGTCATTTTCTTTCATTGTAGAATTGTTAAACAATGACAAATAGAAAAGGAAGGATCCTTGGTTTATCAAAAATATTGCATATGTCTCTCTTGTATTCAACTAAGCTTAAGTTTTGACTTGACTTTACTCTTTACTTGAACAACAGTCTATCATTGTTATGCAAAGATATACAGTTTATGCTTTTTCTGAACGGAAACCTCAAAACTTAATGTGCTTCTGCTATGCAGACTGTATCGTGGATGGTTGCAGCTCTGGTAATCTTGATAAATGGGTATCTTCTGGTGGACTTTTTCTCTTCTGAATTGAGTGGTGTATTCTTCATGAGTATAGTTACGACCTTCTCGGCTGCATATGTTTGCTTCATCATGTATCTTGTGACAAGGAGCGTAAGCTTTTCCAGTTTGTGTGCAAGAGCCAAGACAATATTGGGTTCGTAATCAATCATTTATCAGCCATTCATATCATATGTTACAGAAAAATGATTAATCGGGCTTCTTATGCCTGCAAAACAACAATATCCACAGTGCCAGAGCCAAAACCTTCGATCTGAAGTCCTGCCACTCTGTGTGTAAAGAAAGCAACTGGTAGAGAAGAGGTATTGTCTTTACACTAGTTGATTTCGATGTGATGTCAAAAGCCATGTATGTATTGGTAGGTTAGTGCTAATTATCCATTAGTATTGATTGCTGGTATATGAGCTTCTTTTCCACTGGTATAATTATTCAACTTCATCCATAATCTTTCAAAGTGTTGTTAGTCCACTTTCGCATACTGTTGCAGGTGTCAAGTATTAATATCATTTTGCAGTGTATCAATTGAATAAGCAAAAACAAGCAAGTTTATACTTTGAAAAGAAGACAAAATCTAGCTTCATTTTTAGCATCTCTTCAAACCTACTGTTCTTATGGAGAGAAGAATCTATGACAAGCATTTTGGGAAACTTCCAAACAAACTATTTCAAAGAACTCTAGTACTAATTTCTTGGTTGACTACTACATTCAACTCTATGCATTCCACAAATTCAAAGCTCATACCTTAATAATTTCATACTTGGATTGTCGGGCATATATGCTGCCAAGGTGGCCATGTGGAAATGTTGTTTCAAAAAACAATATTGGTCTATGTTAAATTATCTAAGTTTTGTCAGTGTAGCATAAACCTAGCAAATCCAAGTGATCTTATTTGTATAAGAGTAAACTTACTCTAAAAGGGTCGCTTGATCTTATATTAGACGCCATTAATTTTTAGTTAGAAAGCAACTAAGCATATCATTGGTGTGAATTTTAACCTCCAACGATGTATCTCGTAGCCACGTTCAGGATATCATGGCAACATCCTGTCGAAACTATCCCAAAAATCATGTGACGCTGCCCATCCACGAACAAAAGAGATTGATTTGATAAGCAAAATTTTAAAGAAAAACAGAAATAGATGAATAAAGCATCCATAGTACTGGACTAAAAATTAGTTCCAAAATCTGTCACAACCCATTTTTTAACAGTCACGTTAACATCATATTCAATTTCAGTCACCATTTTAAACATTTATGAAAGAAGTTATAAATAGGAAAATAACATAAATTAAGACAATGCTAAAACATACGAAGTACTAGTTATTATTAAAAAAACGTACAAAGGAAAATATATAAGAAATTAAAAAAACATAGTAGAATAAAGAAAAAAAAGCACATCAATTGCATCTCAATTGTGTGCGAAGGTTGTCCATCATTTCCTCTTCTCCATACCCTCACCTCGGGTCTCCTAGATGTGGACTTCAGCCTGCAGCGCTATGTGTGTCTCAGTCCCCATGGGACGACTTTCTGTTGGCATGTGTGCCCCAAAACACTCCTTCATAGGAGTGTTTAAGACGAAGGCATCACCACCAATCATTAACATTACACTCCAGCTGCTATCTCCAACTTTTCCACAAACCACATTCAACTCATACATACAATCTCACGCGTGCAACCATTATAGTACATTACATGTTCAATGTCGTGATCCATCATAATTCATTCACATATATTTAATCATTCAACAACTCAACCTTTATTAAATGTTTTGCTTTTGATTTAAGCATAATCCTTAATTTCTCCTAATTAAATGTTTTGCTTTTGATTTAACACGTGTTCTTTTTATTGTTAGCAACCCAATTAGCCCAATGGACTAGCCCGAAATCTAAATGTCAAGGTTCAAAATTTCTAACTCAAATAAAATTCTGGCCCGGTTAGCCAACACCCAACTAAACCACAACCCGAATAGAATTGACCCAAAACCTGCTTAGCTGGCCCAGTTGATATCTCTCTTTTTATTCGAATCCATCAGATAAGACCACTCAAAATCATACATGTCCTCATTCTCATGGTTTTATACGAGAACTACACTAATTTAAATGTACGGGTCCTTTTATATTGCTTATAGTATCATAATCCAAAACTAAGATCCAATCTACACCCTTAGATTTTGAGATGAGTGGGTGAGATTAAACTTTACGAATTTCAATAAATAGTAAACAAAATATCAACAATCGGGTAAGATCGTCATTCTGTTATCATATTATAATTTTTGTGGTTTTTTTATATCAACATAGAGCATTACAAATATCAACACAATGACATGAGTATTTCAACACAAGTATACGAAAATATCAACACAATTTTACTGATATTTTACAAAAATATACAAAATCTGTTTATCAACATATACAAAAAATGAAATAAACATTACTCGTCAAATTTCATCATCTGAACATATTTGGAACATATGCAATTGAAATCTCGTTAGAATCCTTATAAAATTACTTTTAATTTAATATATTTTTTACAAAAAAATAATTTAAATCGAAAGAGCCACGTAATTTAATGTTTTGAGATGGTTTAGAAGACGGATAGTAGTAATTTTAACTATCATATATTGATATTAATACTTTTAAAATTTATTTACTAAATATTTAAATTTAAAATATAATTTACTGGTCATTATTTCAACCAATAGATCTTTTAATCTAATGACTAAAAATTAATCTTAATATAGAATAATTAGTTAGCAATTGATCATAGTCCATTTTACATACATATACTCATATTCATCGTTAAAGGCTGAATCCATTTTACATACATATACTCATATTCAACGTTAAATGCAATTCAGCCTTAGCTTGACAAAAACACATGTATATAGTATAGGCATCATAAACTCTATTTCTCCACCCTCGTAATTATCATTATTTGTAAGGGTTGAGAGCTGCGTTTTCAGCACTGCAAATCCTGCTGTGCTCTTTGGCACAGCAGAGGATCCAAGCCCAACTTTTGAGCTGTGACTACCAAATATAGAATTCGGAACATATTCACCATTGCGCAACATGAAAAATACAAGATACTGATGACAAAATATAGTTCAATCAGTAAGACGTAAATCCTCCAATCAAAAGGCTAATACTGATTCTAAAACTGACCAGAGGCAGTTAACAGAGTTTCTCTAACAACCTCAAGACTTAAATAACACTGGCAAACCAAACATTATACGAGGTTAATTAATCTAGATTAATAACTAGTATTAGATTGCACAACAATACATACACCTAACAAAAACACTTCATAAAATGCGAACGCCACATAAACTGGTCCTTCCTGCGGCGTCCGAGTCAAACCTAAAAACTCACTCATATCTTATAGATGAGTTCCTCAATCAGAGTAGGTGCTCAACGCCGCAACAACTAGTCCTGTTGTTTCAAGAGTTGAGGCTACATCAGGGTACCCTTTCCACGATCTTGAGGGAAGGATACAGCCAGCTTTTCACGGAAGATATAAACGAGTTAGGGTCGCGTTCTAGAATTGCATCCCTGAACGCCCTCTGGAATGGTACCAGCGAATTCCATGTTGGCGGCCATAAACAGCCCAAGCAACACAACCAATCCAATTACAGCAGTGCCTCTTGATAACGGCATAAAATTATACCTGCAAGTAGCAATTGAGCACGAATCATATAAGTGAAACGTCACTAAGTGCAATGCGCACATGTTATGGCACTCCAAACATATTCTCACCAGTAATAAGTCATCCTTAAAATTGCCCCCCTAACATTCTCGCACATCAAAATCGGTTGACCCATAATTTTCACCACAACAAGCATCACAGAGTGCCTGCAAAATCCAGTTGCTTTTGACAATCTAGGCTACAAGAAAAGATGATGCATGTATTCCATTTTTTTGATCAGTTCCATATGTCCTCCATCCCACTATAGTCGAGTCGTATTCCTTTTTGAGCTGTCCCACTATAGTTGATTCATTTCCTTTTATGACAAAAAAAACAACACATACTTGAGCTTTGCTCCTTTATTTTCTCTCCTTTTTTACTCTATCTTCAATTATTTATTTTATTCTCTCTTCAATTATTTATTTTATTCTCTGTCCTACTTTATTCTCACTCCATTTAACTAACTAAACACTTTTTCCTTAATCTCAGTACCCAAATGAAATGTCTCAACTACATAGGGACGGATGGAGTATATTGCAGGAACAGGATGAGAATTTATGTTCAATAGAGCCAGGTGATATTAGAAGCACAGAAGAATTAGGTGGTATGGAAGAGATACCTCCCATGCTGAAACCATTTCCATTTCGAAGTCATCCCACCTTGAAGGTGTGCAAGGAGTTTTGACAGCAAAATCATACCCAATTGGATCCCTGATAGGAGCAAACAAACAACAAAATTTATAAGCAGATGAAGATAAGTTTAAAACAGTAACCATACAAATTGATAAGTTATCAATATGAAGTGGACCAGAAGGATATGTAGCATACGTTTGTGTTAAAGAGATCCTAGTTCCTTCAAGCTGTTTTCTGAAATGAGAAAATGATCAAAGGAGTTCGTGTTACAAAATTTCAACATTTATAATCAAACGGACAAAAAAGTGTTTGCAAAAAGAAATGTTCAACAAAGAGTACCCCTCAACTGCCGTACTGTGGCACCAAGTAGCCAACCAGAAATCCTGGCCCACAGCTTTATAAAGGTCTGAGCATGATTCTGCATTCATTATCTGTAATGTCAACGAACAACACAGTTCAGAGCATAATACATAGGAAACCAACAAAGCACAATAAAAGAAATATCCATGAGCTGAAAAAAGAACCAAACTGAGCATTGATTGCGATTCAATATAAGTTAGCTCAAATTTGTTATTAAGTAATCTTGTAGCATTGATACTGTCCATGTCTTTTAGGTTTAGTTCAGTGGAGAACCAGGGAAAACAAGGTGATTGTAGCAAGATGCAAGATTGTAGAGTGTAGATACGTATTAGTATCCCTACAGGGGGGTATCTACAGCATAGTCAACTCATCAGCCTTACTCCAGTAAAGTTTCATAAAAAAGAAAAAACACTAATACCACTCTAAAACAAGAGGTTTTTCTCCTGATATTTCCACCTAAGAAGAAACAGGACTGGTAACATGATCAAGAAATTGTACATCGATAATATCCCAACCTAAATTGAGCAGCATACTATATTACTACGAATCACGATAAGTGTGCTGTAGAATGGAGGGCATGGGTTTTAATAACCTGAGTGGATATGTTTTCAGTGGATAAAGAGTCCCACAAAGGGTATTGTGTTAGGTAATTAAGTATTGAGTTTTTGGTAAATATCGAGTGTGAATGAGGTTCAAATATATAAGGGAATGGGTGGGATCATGTGCCAAATTAGAAACACCCCACTTACTGGGGATGGACGAAAATGGCAAAAACACCACAACACTTATCGTGGACCCAATAATGAACTGACAAACAATAGTTCTATTGATGGGAAGTCTAGAAAGGCAAACCAAAGTAACTAATCTTGCAAAAACAGTAGAGTCCATGAAAGAAGACAAAAAAAGTGAAGATGCAGAAGATTTAACGTTTGACTTGTTCAACAATATTACTTCTTGCAATTTTCCATCTTCATTGAGATAGATGAGGTTGTTCTTCTTGTCACGGGCATACTTATTCTCCTTCATTAATGTTTTGGCAACACTGAATGCTCTGCAGACCAACAAGCAATGAATGATTTCGTCTCTATTGAATCTAAGAGGAGTTTGGGATTAAAAATTACCTGTAAAATTTTGGGAAATAGCGTACCACTTTTGCTTGCCCAAGAACAAGAGGAGTTTCGGATCCAAATCCAGAATTAAATTCCTCACTAGACAACCAAAAAAAACCGCACAAGAAATTAAGCTTAAATGCACATGAAAATATACATACAGTTATACACATAGTGAACAACTCTTTTCTTCCTCAAATAATATCTAACAATTCACAGCACCATTGATCCCCATAGTTTAAATTTTGCATGGTGCAGATGGCCGTAACGCCAACTCTTTTCTCTCATAAATCTCAAGTAGATGAACAGAAACGGAATACCTCAGTTTGTTAATCCAAACAACTTGATCACATGGTTCAGATATTTGTCTCCATTTGACAGCAATTGAATAAACACCATGCCATGGCAATGAAGGACGCCTGAATGGTCTATCTTCTGCTACATTACTGGTAGTTGATGATTCAAAAAAACTGCTAGTGCTGCAACCAGCACCACCTCTGTTATGACTAGTAGGGATAAGTTCTTTTCTCCTCACTTTCTTTCCATGCTTAAGACAACCTTTATTTGAATGCTTCCAATCAGTTTGTATAGAGCGCCAAACTCTGACAACTTTCTGTGCAATCTCTAAAGCAGCAAGTCCCGCCATTCAGTACTGATTCATGTTTGGATAAAGATTATCAGTTGGTGCAAAACCCAACAGTAGAGTAGCAAATAGTAAGAGGGCAAGAAAAGCAAAGAACCAGAACCATTTGAGGAGAAAAGTTTTGAACTAACTCAATGTGTGCTAGTTAATACAATCCACATTTGCTAATGCTAATTCACGGTTATCTGCTTGTTGGCTATATCAGCATGAGAACTGACATTTACTACTCAAGGTAGCAACAGCTAAATTGAATATTTTCAGATATCTCGTACTAAAATATTTAATGTTTTGGCCTCAAATTGTTCTCCAAACTAACTCATTTCAAAATTTAATACATGTAGGAAAACTAAATTTGAAAGCCAAAGTCCTATGCTTCAAATAATTGATTTGTCACACGTTCAACAATCAACTAATTAAAGGGCTACAAATATAAGAGAATGATGTCTTGAAATAAAATACTAGTCAAGAAATAAAGATAAAGCTTGACATAATATTAGTATGCTAATACTAAGCTTTTAATGACATGTTAGCTACAAGTATCTCTAACACAATGATATGGGTGGCGGTTGGAAAGTATACAGGTGCGGGAATAGGGAAGTCGTTTGTCCAAGTAAGCGCCTGCAGAACAACCCCACAGATCCCGACTGACTTGGTAAGTTGTTCATGCTAACCGATAGAGAAGATTTGGAGAGAAAATTGGAAGTCTTGTTAGGTTGAGTTTCATTGCTTCTATTTTTGCTGCATTAGTCGCTATATATAGTGAGGACCCTAGGCAATAGAAATCATCTTGGGAAATCAGTAATAGGACGATTTAGTCATTGGCCTCCTGCGTGAGAATTCCTCTTTCGTTGTTCATTTTCTGTTTGTTTATTTCGAGCATTAAAGTCATATCTCTTCTCACAAATTCCCCAGTTCTGTTTGAACACATATGCAGGAGGCCAACGACTAAATCGTCCTATTACTGATTTAGGGGCATGTCCATACATATTCGTGACTGTGACCTGCCTTCCAATAGTGATAAATGCATCTAGGGGCATGTCCATACAATATGTATAAATATATGAATTAATTGTATCCTTAAATCTTCTGAAGTATGTACAAGTTTCTTATGGCAAAGAAACAGAAGCACTGTAGAAGACATCATGAGAATTTAAATTTATTCAGAGTAAAAAGGTCAATAAGTTGCAAATCATAATTCAGCTTGATTGCATAGCATGCTCAAACATAAATATAAAAAGAATCCAGATACACTTTCTAACCTATGCCTACATAATACGGTAACAGAACAATCAGATGATTGACGCGATAGCCACGGCCTAGGAAGGATGATGTGAGAAATTAATATTACCTTAAAGAGGGGATCTATGTCACCATCAAAGTCAAACCGTGATAACTCAGTATTAAACTTTGAAGCTGTGTACAGCGCAATTTCTTTCTGCAACAATAGATTATAGACACAGCAATAAGAATGATGAACAGTCACTCCTCACACTAAAGCATGGTTTTGGGATACTCTAATAGATTAACATTGATCGTGGATAAAATGATGTCTATATGGAGAACAAGAACAGATAGATGAATGATACAACTCATACGACCGAGAATTCCGACTTAGTAACATTCCAAATTGTTTTTTTGAAGCCAATCATGTGTTCAAATGTAGATTCAAGTATCCATTATTCCACCATGCTACTGCAATGAATCTTTTCTGCATATACACTTTTCCAATTGCTCAGATGATATATCAGTTTTATATGCTAAATGTACTATTTGGAGATTCTAAAGCACCCTGGAACAACTAATTTCCGAAAATTGTGCCGAAGATGAAATGAAATGACCAAAGACAAGCGACATGCAAAGTTATGACTAAATTCTTAGGATTCCCTCACTCTCTAACAACACTTATCACGCTCATCAAAGTTGAAGCCTAATTCCTCAGTCTAAACTCATGGTACCTACAATATAGTGAATATACTCCAATGTACGATAATAAGTCAAACAAATCATGGATCACATGATATTCTAAGGAGCTCCAGTTTACTCAGAAAGAATAGCCAACTCTAAAAATAGCAGAGACTTGCTGGGTGAAGCCAAACACTACATAAATCACATATATAATAAAATTTGTAATTACTTTGAACTTGTTTGTAACATGAATACAATTATAATTCAACAATAATGCTGTAATACTAATAGACAGGTGAAAAGTGAAATTCGTCAGACAATCACTGGAAATAAGTCGTACTGAACAATAAATAACCTGATAGAAGGCTAAGCACTGGAGTATAAATTTTTCCATTGAATCTAATTCAAGATCTAGGGCGGCATCATAATATTTAACCTGCATCATAAGATCCACTCCATGAATAACACTATCATAGAGGGAATAATAAGGAATATGGAGAAAGTCATACTGCTTCTTTAAATTCTCCAATAGCATGATAGCAAGAAGCTCTTAGATACAAACATTCGATATTCGAACTATCACTACTCAATCCCGTTGATAATTCCTTGATGGCATTCCTACAATCATCATGTTAAACAGTGGATCAAATTTCATCTGAAACTCAAGTAATCTAGTTTAATATACTACCTCCATCTTTGAAAAATATAAACTTTTGAAATGGCACGTGTTATAATTCATAATTGGTAAGGTAAGAGAGAGATAGCAAGAAAAAGAGATTGAAGTATTATTAGTGGAGAATGGCTCCAGTCTCATTAGATAGAAAAAGATTTCCTAAAATAGAAAGTATAAAAAGTTTCTATAACGAACCAGAATGGAAATAGTTTCTATTTTAAAACACGGAGGTAGTATGAATTATGAAACAAACACGTCAAACCTAATGGTTTTCATGACAAGTATATTAAGACAAAGCATGCCAGTAGGAGATAGACTATGAATTTTCAAAATAAATAATCCAAAGAACTATAAGTAGTACACACACACATAGGAAGAGTAACATAATTACAATTTTCTACGCAGAAAGTACAAATAACTTAAGGAGAAAAACTTACAGCTCACGAGAAATTACACATAATATAAAGTTAATACAATGCTAAAAGCTAAAGTTGTGGAAGAATGCTTATATCTTGAGGTTTATGTATTTAAGTCAAAAGGAAATCTCTGAGCATATGCTGACCAAATTGGGTATATCTCCGAGCTTAAACATATAACAATAACATAAAATAAACCACAACATAGAATAATACTCCCTCTGTCTCATAAAATAGTCTTCTTTTTCCATTTTGGTTCGTCCCAAAAGAATAGCCCTTTTTATTTTTGGCAAGTCTTTTCTCTCTTATAAAGTGGGTCCATTCTACACGAATAATATTTCAATCACTTTTTCTTTATACATCTCTCCCACTTTACCAAATTCACATTAAAACCTGTGCCATCCCCAAAGTTCCTATTTTTATGAGACGGAGGGAGTATCAAATTTTATATCTTATAATTCAAACCTTACTTTATAATACATAACAATAGCTAGCATATCCAGCCAAGTATCAGACACAACCATATTAACTTTAGAATGTTACCTGTGTTCTCCCATTCCATGGAGAAGAAGCCCGTGCAGGTGGTATGCTTTGGCAAACCTGAGCAGCAGTTGAAATCAAAAATTTTAACTACCTCTTCAGTATGATATGCAGGTATGTAAAACCACAAACACCTTAAAACCTCAATTTAAACCAACTCTATTAAGGATGAAAATAACTCTAGACTCTAGACCACATATTGAAGGCTATATTGAAGATAAATTTTCAAAATCTGTTAGTTCTCATACAATTAAATATCTTATTAACCAGCTTCATGGTCATGGAAAAAGATAATTACTAAGATACTTTTTTTATACATGTAGTGACCAGACTGAATATTCATTAGGCAATCCATGTGACCTCTGATTGATGTGTGAGTAATTAGCATGACAAAAACCAATATACGGAGTTCATATCTGGACTCTGTATAAGAAACTTGAAGGGGGATTTACACAAACTTCTTTAGATGACTACATGGGCAACGACTACGAAACATTAGGTACTTAGGTCCCATAAACTTCTTCCAAGTAAAGGTTACATGAAGAAACAAAAGAATGCATAATCTAGTAACAAAATTTTATTTTCAGTAGGAATGGTAGAATAAAGATAGATTCAATTTAGGAATGGACCAAAATACGAATTTGGTCCAAAAGATCTACTTTTTGAAAATCAGGTTCATAATAATGAAATCCTTGTCGGAGCGGTCCTTTTTTGAAGGTTCCATCAAAAAACTAACGGTCATGCCATTGTGCAATTAGCGTTGACCGTTAGTTTTTTGACGGAACCGTCAAAAAAAGGACTATTCGGCGACATTTTCATTTGTTATGGACCCGCTTTTCAAAAAGCGAATGTTTTGGACCAAATTTGTATTTTGGTTATATGTTTAGGACCAAAATTGACCTTTACTCAAATATCAATTTACAGATTGTGTCCCCAGATGAAAAGACAATATAGACTCGTGTAGGCCAAACAACTCCTTCATACCTTCCCAAGTCGCGTTCAAGGAAAAAATATGAGCTATATCCTACCGGGTAAACAAATAAAATATGGTAACAAAGTAAATCCAATGAGCATTTAAAAGAATAATTACTAAGATTCATCACTTGTAAGTCACCAATTGTCCACATGTGACATAATATTAATTGATCATATCAGACAGAAGTGTAGCTTATCCGAACCTTTCATCAATTTTAAGAATCTCATGAATGCATCGTAAAGCCTTTTCTGAGAGCATCCGCAGCGGTGGCGAAAGACGCCACCGCCGTCCGCGCCGTTGGCAAGGCGCAGGACCGCCGCCGCTGCAGCCGCGCCGCTGGCACGGCGCTGCTCGATGTATCGAGCACGTCCGTGCCAGCGGACGCACACGTGGCGCGCTCCCATTCGTCAACGGCATAGCCGTTGTGTTTAAACTTTTTTTTATTTTTTTTTTTAAAAATCGGTATTTAATTATAAATAATGCTAAAAAATAAAAAAAAAATATTTTCCAAATCCCAAAAATATGGCCGTTTTTTCCCGTTTTTTCTGAATTTTTTTGATTTTTTTTTATTTTTTTTTCCCCAAAATCATCTATAAATACACACATTCATCATCCATTTATCACATCAAATCATCTCTCATTCATCTCTCATTCATAATTCTCATACAAACTATCAACACATTCATCCCCCACTCAAATTCTCAAATGGATTTCACCCATATTATGGCGGAAGCGGAACGCGAAGAACAAGAATACTACGAACAACATCGTGCCGCTTACGAAGCATATGTCGCGGCGAATACCCCTGCTCCTCCTCCTCAACGAACCAGATCAAATCGACGGTACATCCATCGTGACCGGGAGGGAGCCCACGAAAGGCTCGTTGCCGACTACTTTGCCGACCAGCCGCGGTTTCCGGCAGATTACTTCAGGCGCCGTTTTCGCATGTCAAAGCGCTTGTTCATGCGAATTGTCAACACATTGTCCGCACGTGTTGAATACTTTCAAACAGGTGTAGATGCAGCCGGCCGGCAAAGTATCACGGCGTTGCAGAAGTGTACGTGTGCCATCCGACAACTCGCTACTGGGCAAACGGCCGACATGTTCGACGAGTATTTGCATATCGGTGAGTCCACTGGAATCCTATGTTTAAAGAATTTTTGCGAGGGCGTTCGTTCTGCTTTTGGGGATGAATTCCTTCGAGCACCCACCACTGATGATTGCCAACGGTTGCTTCGTCTTCACGAATCAGTCCATGGCTTTCCCGGAATGCTTGGCAGCATTGACTGCATGCATTGGAGGTGGAAGAATTGTCCGACTGCTTGGAGGGGGCAACACTTGAGCGGTCACAAAGGCGGCGGCCCAACGCTTATCCTTGAGGCGGTCGCCGACTACCGCCTATGGATTTGGCATGCATATTTCGGCGTTGCTGGATCCAACAACGACTTGAATGTGCTATATTCGTCACCACTCTTCAATGATGTGATGAATGGTGTAGCACCGGCGATCGACTTCACCATCAACGGAAATATATACCGCATGGGTTACTATCTCGCCGATGGTATCTACCCAAGGTGGTCGACGTTCGTGAAGACGCTCCACAACCCGCACGACCCGAGACGGGTTCTTTTTGCGCAGCGTCAAGAGTCAGCGCGGAAAGATGTCGAAAGAGCCTTCGGGGTCCTTCAAGCTCGATTCAACATTGTGAAGGCCCCGGCTCGGCTGTGGTACGTGAATAATATCGCCGACATCATGTTCACGTGTATTATATTACACAACATGATTATAGCCGACGAAGGGCCGAGGGCGGCTAGCTTCTACGACGAGGACGAAGCCGGAAGCTCAACAGCGAGGTCTCCCCTACGCCGAGGCGAGCATACGACGGTTGGCCAGAGGATCGAGACAAGACACACAATGCGCGATACTCGAATCCACAATCAACTACAAGAAGACCTAATCAACCACATGTGGGCGAAATTCGGCAACGAGTAGTGTCATTTTTAATTTTTAGGATTTTAATTATGTAATTTTTAATTTTTAGGATTTTAATTATGTAATTTTTAATTTTTAGGATTTTAATTATGCAATGTTTAATTTTATTTGTCATTTGTAATATTTATTGTGGGTTTTAAATGAATTTTAATATTATGGAAATGTTTTTGTGTAATTGAATTTTATATTAATTGTGCTCGTCCTTGCGGAAGAGCACAGTTGTGGGTGTTGTGCTCTTGCCAGAGAGCAGGCATGAATAGTACCGCCCGGGCCCACAACCGTGCCGCTGGCAAGAGCACGGTTGTGGACTGTCAAAAGACCAATCATTATCCATAATTCTTGTAGATTAACAATGTAACATTGACAGCATGTAAATAATCCAGCACAGAGGCTTACGTAACTTCACAGAGAATCAGATATTCTCAGGACCAACCAATCAAAATAAAATCAATCACTGATGGCCTATCTATGCTATCCAAGTACACAGTAGGTTCATTTACATACCACATTAATGGTGCATTATAAACAAGGAAAAAAAAGACAAAAAACCTTACTGCACCTTGCCTTTTCCTAATATACAAATTAATACATGAATTAATAAAAAATCCTGACTAACTACACTAAATTAAAAAGCAATAATTGACAACCATGGGTAATTATTAAAAAGCAATAATTAGCACCCAGAGTTTACTGATAATGAGCTCAAAATTTTAATTCAATATCTTAGGAGAGTGAAACAAGTGGGGGTGTCTGGGTACCATGACATAGTCTACCGCGTAGGAATCGATAAACATAATCCTGCTTTTTTATAAGCTTAACAACTTGGTATCGTACTAATAACAGTCAGGAAGAAAAGTACAATGGTCTTATAGGAAGATCATAAATAGGACAAGTTGGAGAAAGTCAAGCAGTCATATCCTAAATTGTGGTCGAGTAAAATTGTCACTTATACTAAAAATTCAGATGAGCTGTTTCACCACCCTTCAATTTAAATGGAATATCTCCTACTTCGGTAAATGGATTTGGTCACCATTTGGAAGGGCTTAAACTAGACTACTGTAGCTTTCTAACGGTAGAATCCACTCCTCCTAATTCCTGAGAAAAAACTGCAGTTTGTTTGAAACTGATTGCTGCGCACAGTGAAAATCAACTTTGAGTTTTAAAATCAATTAATGGGAAAATTAACCTATGGATCACTAAATGGAAGCATTTTCAGTGATCAGTCTTCTAAATTGTTAACATAAAGAGATAGAGTTACCAGTGAAAATCTGAAGCTAGAAAATGCAAATTCCCTAAAAATTAAAATTGCAAATACTTTTTAAGCTTTCAATAAGATCTTTCCATCTTTTAGTTTCATGATAAACTCGACCTGGAAAGGCGA
This sequence comes from Salvia splendens, assembly GCF_004379255.2. Taxonomy (NCBI): domain Eukaryota; kingdom Viridiplantae; phylum Streptophyta; class Magnoliopsida; order Lamiales; family Lamiaceae; genus Salvia; species Salvia splendens. The sequence goes on along the minus strand of NC_056048.1, from coordinate 12,748,953 downwards.
GCAATGGAAAAGATTCTGTGCACCCGTAAGTGAGGAATTTTAATTCAAGTGGGTTTACATACGTAGTAAACAAGTTGGTCACTACATTTTAACAAATTTCTTTTCAAAAGCCCTTGAACTGAAAATCCTTTCACGTTATTTTCTTGCCTAAACTTTTGAGATTTATGTATGATGTCTATCGGCATTGGTTTTTCCAATTATGCATAACAAAATCCGGATCCTGAGCGGGTACCTATTCTGTCTGGATTAAGTATACACTTAGTGAATATGATTTAGTGAGTGAGTTGGCCAGTCATCATGCTCGTGAAAATGGCCTCCTTCCAAGTGTTGGAGATTGGAGAGTATCATGCAAGAAACAGAGAAGATTGCATCAAATCAGGAAGAAGATTGAACGAAATATTTAGACAATAATTAGGGAGATTTGATTGAGGAAAATCTTACCATGTATAAAATCCCTAGGTCTATATATGATGTATCAATTCATTGTGAATGACATAACCGAGAATTATACAGTTCTACATGGTATCAGAGCAGGCTCAGAAAAATATCATCATAGCCAAAAACATACCTCTCTCGACCGAAACGGCGAGAAGAAAGCAACTGTCCAAACCTCTCTCGACCTGGAAAAATGGCAGAAGACAAGCCACCCCAAATCGAAATTGCCGAAAAGATTAGATCAAGTAAGAGTGTTACCATAGCCTTCAAGTTGAACGGCTCGAATTATTCACTATGGGCACGGCTGATGAAGGTGTCCATTGGCGGCCGAGGAGTCTACCGCCACATTTCCGGAGTTCCATCTCCACCAAAACCAGGCGAAATCGGATACACCGATTGGGAGGAAATAGACTTAATCGTCTTTTCCTGGATCATTGATAATATGGAGACCAATCTCATAGCGGATTTCGCACATCATCAGACGGCGAAGTCACTATGGGATACCCTCGCGGTTACATTCGCAAGTTCATCGGACTCGTATTTGATATACGACCTGCGCAACAAAGCGAGCAAAATAGTACAAGGGGACTCAACGCTGGAAGCCTACTGGAGCCGATTACACGGCCTCTGGATCGACATTGATCGGTGCTCGCATAAAATAGTTAATTGTTGCGATAAGGGAGTGGAACAATACAGAGAAATTAAAGCAGAATTGAGGTTATTCAAATTCCTCACCGGGCTCAATGAGAAATACGATTGGATCCGACGAGAAATCCTTAAGGAAGAACCTTACCCCTCAGCCGACGTCGCGTACGGATGGGTGAAACGGGAGGCAGCTCGACTTAAAGTCATGTCACCGACGTCCGATTCAGCCTCCGTCGCGGTCGGAAATGAACCATCATCGGGGGGAGTCGGATTCGGTTTTGGAGCTCGAGAATACCGTCCATCACAACCACAGAACAGAGGTCATCCACCTCCGCCGCGCTCCGCCGCCAACCGCCGGGGAAACGACAAACCAGACAAGTCCAAACTATGGTGTTCACATTGTGGAATGCACAAACACACGAAGGAGACGTGCTTTCAATTGGTGGGATACCCGGAGTGGTGGGAGGAGGAGAAGATCGGGAAGGGGAAGATCGCCATCGGAATCGACAGCGGAGCAAGAAACCAGAACGAAGGAGGCCGAGAAACAACCGGGTTCCAGGAGAAAGGACCGGCTACTGGCGGTCTCTCAACCGACGGCGGCCGGCGAGGCGACGGGGGTAGTGGGGTGAAGACGGCAGAAGCCATGGTGGCTTCGCTCAGACTCGACGGAGGCGGCGAGACAGGTAAAGGGTTGGGGACGGAATGCCCTAACCCTAATAACCCTTGCCTTTCAATTAAACCCACCAACTTTGGATATTCAGAAAAAAGACCCCATCCGGATAAGTGTAGACAAATCAGCCCCCAAGTTATTGATAATTGCAGAATCGACCCCATTATTTGCAGAAACTCATTTGCCCCCCTAGAAAATTTATCATATGCATTTGAGGCCCAGGATTGTGATATTGTTAATGATACGGGATGGATTTTTGACTGTGGGGCAACCGACACTATGTCGTATGACAGGAATGATTTTTTAGAAATTCATAAGACTCCGAAGTCACACATAAAAACGGCAAGTGGAGGAGTAACACCAATAGAAGGGGCGGGAACTATAGAAATTTTTCCCAACGTTCTTATTCCTAATTGTCTCTATGTGCCTGAACTATCTCAGAAATTGATGTCGATTAGTCATGTGACAAGAAATTTGAATTGCTCATTGCTAATGCACCCAAACTTCTGTATGTTACAGGATATCCGGACGGGGAAGATTATTGGACGTGGCACTGAGCGTCGCGGACTGTACTTTGTGGATGAGATTGCTCGACGAGATGGTGCGGCGATGCTTGCTCACGGGACCACTAATCAAGATACTTGGCTCTGGCACAGTAGGATGGGTCATACCTCTCCGGGTTATTTAAAATCCCTATTTCCTAAACTTTTTGTTCCAAAGAATTTCTCTTGTGAAGCATGTGTTTTGGCCAAGAGCCACCGAAACTCGTTTAAACCAAATGATACACGTGTTGACACTGTTTTTTCCTTGATTCATTCTGATGTGTGGGGCCCTGCGCCTATAGGAACTAGTTTTGGTTTTAAATACTTTGTGATATTTGTTGATGATTGCAGTAGAACTACTTGGGTTTATTTCATGAAACATAAATCTGAAGTATATGATAAATTCGTCCTGTTTTATAAAATGGTTCAAACTCAGTTTCAGACGTCTATTAAAATTTTAAGATCCGATAATGGGGGGGAATTCCTAAACAGCTCTATGACAAACTTTTTTGCCGAAAATGGGTTAGTTCACCAAACCTCGTGTTCTCACACGCCAGAGCAGAATGGGGTAGCCGAACGGAAAAATAGGATAATCCTCGAAATGACCCGAGCCCTCCTTTTCGACTCGAAAGTTCCCCCTACTTTTTGGCCTGAAGCAGTTGCTACCTCAGTCTACCTTCTTAATCGACTACCCACAAAAACACTAAATCGGAAAACTCCCCTTGATCACCTTTCCACCTTAACCAAAATTCCCTCAGCCTTATCCTTACCACCCAAAACCTTTGGCTGTTCGGTCTATGTCCATATTCCCAAACATGAACGAAATAAATTTTCCCCGTGTGCAATTAAGTGCGTCTTTATGGGGTATGGGATTAACCAGAAAGGCTATAGGTGTTATGACCCCACAACCAAACGAGTTATTACCACCATGAATTGTAACTTCCTTGAAACCGAATTCTTCTACCACCTTGGGACTCAGGGGGAGAGTGTGAGACAGGGGGAGACCCAAGAAAATGACTCCCTTCGGTGGTATGTGCCAAGTAACCTTGATTCGGACCCAACAGAACAAGCTGGCACTGTTCCTGAGCCGATCCCGTCTGCTGAGGCCATAGTTCCGACACTTCCGCCGCGCTTCTCTGATCCAACCGTAACGGAATCCGAGGTAATATCTGGTCCGAATCATGAAAATTCAGATTTTACCCCTAACTCACCAAGTGCAGAAGTAGAAGAGGAAGAAGACACCTCTATTGATCAGGACACAGGACAGTACGTACTCCCTCCAAGAAGTACAAGAGGAATTCCGCCCAAGAGGTACTCCCCAGAACGAATAGGGAGGAAGAGCAGATATTCGGTGGCCAACTTTGCTGAAGCCAACATGTCCAAAATGGCAAGAGCGTTTCATACAGCGCTATGTGAAGAAGAAATTCCAAGAACCTTTGAAGAAGCCTCCAAAAGCAAGGAATGGAGAGATGCAATGCTTGTCGAGATGAAAGCTCTAAAGCGAAATGGAACTTGGGAAGTGAGCCCGTTACCCGATGGGAAACATACGGTGGGGTGCAGGTGGGTCTTTACAATTAAACGAAGACCAGATGGGAGTATTGAGCGATATAAGGCTCGATTAGTGGCGAAAGGGTATACGCAAACTCAAGGAGTGGATTATTCAGAGACATTCTCTCCAGTCGCAAAGATGAACACAGTAAGAGTTTTGTTATCAGTCGCAGCAAACAGAGACTGGCCACTTCATCAGTATGACGTCACCAACGCCTTCCTTCATGGTGAATTGAAAGATCCGATCTATATGGAGGCCCCGCCGGGCTTTGAACAGGAATTTGGGCAAAACAAGGTGTGCAGGTTAAAGAAAACCTTATACGGGCTGAAACAATCTCCGAGAGCGTGGTTTGGGAGATTCACAGATGTGATGAAACGATACGGCTATCAACAAAGTAACTCGGATCACACACTGTTCATCAAGCGAAGAGGGGAAAAGATCACATGTCTAATCATTTACGTCGATGATATGATCATTACAGGGGATGATATGGAAGAGATAAGCGACCTCAAGAGGCACTTGGCTACAGAGTTCGAGATGAAAAACCTTGGAGACCTCAAATACTTTCTTGGGATCGAGGTACTTAGATCTGGAAAAGGAATCTTCATCAGTCAACGGAAGTATGTTCTCGACCTCTTGACAGAAATCGGGATGCTTGAGTGCAAACCAGCAGATACTCCCATGGTGCAGAATCACGGCCTTCAAATAATCAAAGGAGCAGCATCGACTGATCGGGGAAGATATCAGAGACTAGTGGGAAAGCTTATCTATCTCTCTCACACTCGGCCTGATATTGCATATGCAGTTGGAGTGCTTAGTCAGTTTATGCATGATCCACAGGAGGAGCATTGGGAGGCAGCACTCCGAGTAGTGCGATATCTGAAGGGAACCACCGGACACGGATTACTGTTCCGGAAGAATGGACATCTCGACATCCATGGATACACTGACGCAGATTGGGCAGGAAATCCAATTGGTAGGCGATCGACAGGAGGATATTTCACTTTTGTAGGAGGAAATTTGGTCACTTGGAGGAGTAAAAAGCAGAAGGTTGTGGCCCTGTCAAGCGCAGAAGCCGAATTCCGAGGTATAAAAAGTGGTCTCACTGAAATTCTTTGGCTTAGGAGAGTGATGAAAGAATTGAACCTTAAATCACAGAAGACTTGTAAACTTCTCTGCGACAATAAGGCAGCAATCAGTATTTCAGAAAATCCAGTACAGCACGACAGAACCAAACACGTCGAGATTGACCGACATTTCATAAAGGAAAACCTTGAAGAGAAGATCGTCGAGATTCCGTATGTAAAGTCCGAAGATCAACTGGCAGACATCTTAACCAAGGCCGTATCTGCAAAGAACTTTCACGAAGTTCTGGGCAAGTTAAGTTTCGGGAATCCCGTAACTTAACTTGAGGGGGAGTGTTGGAGATTGGAGAGTATCATGCAAGAAACAGAGAAGATTGCATCAAATCAGGAAGAAGATTGAACGAAATATTTAGACAATAATTAGGGAGATTTGATTGAGGAAAATCTTACCATGTATAAAATCCCTAGGTCTATATATGATGTATCAATTCATTGTGAATGACATAACCGAGAATTATACAGTTCTACACCAAGCACCCGGATTCAGATACAGTAGGTTACAAAAGAACTTCAAGTCTCAAACTGATCGGTTGAACTTTAGTTTCACAAAAGATTTTAATAAACATGTGCCTTTCTAGATGAAAAGCCATTGTGTTACTGTTAAATGTTAAGATAGTTACAGTTTAGACATGTTTTCACTAGTAACTATAAGGATGTGTTCAGTTTCCATGAATTGGTTTTATTAGAAAAGAAAACTGATCAGATTTGATACATATGGGCCCACATAATTAAACCACTCCACTAGTGTTCAGTTTCCATGAATTAAACCAAGTTTTGACAAGTGAGAATTGTGGGTGGACGAGTATACCCCTGTAGTTGGGGGTGCATTTCTATTTCTTTAGGGCAAATCCGTCTTTTGACCGTCAAATACTTTCAAATCTGATCGCCCCAGAATTAAAACTCACGCATTTGTTAAGTTTTAAAACTTGATCATTTCACATGAACAGTGCGGGCCGAAGTCCCATTTCTTGGGCTTGACAGACATAAATCATGGAAACTGAACAACATTATTGGGCAGAATTTGATGTAAAACTGGTCATATCTGAGGAATAATGACAGCACCATGATAATGGTTGATAATGAAGTGTCTAGTGGAGCATTTTAGTGGTCTTAAATCTTGATAGAGAACCACTACGAGACACATGTCTTCATACATATATCTCGCCTTGTTTTCTGCTGCAAGCCTCTAAATACTGATGGATTTTAGTTAGTAAACGATGTCACCTTTTGAGTAAATACACTGTGATTCACTCTCAATACACTGTGATTCATTCTCCATTTCAACCGAATGGTTGTATATAACTTACAAAACCCTTCTATTTCTATTTAATTTGTCTGTCCTCATGAATGTTCAAGGTTAATTCAGTATTTCGTAAGAAATTATAGCCCCTTTCTATCCTCTATCCTACCTTAGTCGTGGTTCCCAGCATAGCTATCCTTAGCAAAATCGCACCGTGACATGTTGTATACGAAACAGATAGAGACAGTGTAAACTTTTAAAATAATTTACAGCATATTACATTAGCCTATACATGTTGTGAGTCAAGATAGTTGCAGAGAATGCACTTAAAAAGAGAGAGATATAGTGTCCTATAAAAGCAACATAGGGAAACATTCACCAAGCAACTACTTAATAGTCCTTTAGTGTCAACTTGCAATCCTATATTTCTATTTCTTCAATCTATAAGCAACAAATTCTTCTTTGTTTAGTTCTAAGATTACCTTACTGTTCCAAAATTATAACAATAGAGGCCCAGGTTGAATAATGACAGCACCATGATCCATGCATCATTAAGGTCCAACATCTAGACACCAAAATGATAAGAAATCTATCATAATCTAAAGTGCCAGTTTGGTGAAAAGACAATGATACCCTTTTTGGAGGGAAAATGGGGAGATGAAGTGGCTTTTATTTCTTTATTTTATTTTGAGTATTGTTCAATAAAATTCTAGCTTCTTGAGAAAGTTTTGAAACACTTTTAAATAGAGTCTGCCATTAGTTGAATCTACATTTATGTATCATGGACTAATTTTCTAATTTTCTGATTGCAAAATAGGGGGTGGTTTTGCTTGGAATCCGGTGATGGCTCCGGCGAGAACTCCGGCAATGGCTTTGGCAAAGGAACAAACATATCAAATTAACAAAAATCTATGTAGAATCTTTCAATTTATACATTTCTGCAACTTTGAATAACTTAATATTGGTTTTAAATTCTATATTCTGAAACATGAAAAAGATACTTCATCGGGGATGAGGCCAGCGCCGGAGATGCATGGCCGGAAAGTAAAGGCAGCGGCGGCAGAAGGGACGGAGGTAGCAGAAGGCTGGAACGGCGGCTGGAAGAGACGGAGGCAGCGGCGGCGGTGCAGGCACTGCAACTCTGCAAGAGCCATCCGACGCCACCATGGCCGACCAAACAGACAGTTAAGCAGGATGGAAGGAAACCCGGCGAGCACGGCGGTGGGCGTGGCGGCGTCGATTGGCAGAGAGAGGGAGGTGGCGAGGCAAGGCAACGAGAGGGAGGTGGCGAGGCCAATTGAGAGAGAGTGTGGATGCGCAGGAGAGGAAGAGAGAGGCGTGATTGGGAGAGAGATGGAGAATAGGGAGGCGCTTTATCGTAGGGTTGGTAGGGTTTATTTAGGTTTTTATTGAGTTGGATTTTTGAAAAATTTTATACTCCATTGATTGATTTTCTTTTTAATTGAATATAGTCCTAAATTAGTTATTATTGTGTCTTAAAAGTTAGATTTAATTTGGTAATTTATTGGATTTAGTATATTTTTACTTCATATATATTTTTCATTTTTTTACAATTTAGTTATAAAAGTAGTAGTATATGTTAATTAGCATTATATTTGGATTAAAATTGGAATTGTGCTATAGAGTTTAGTTTGCCATCCATTTATTTAGGTTAAAATTGCAATTTAATCCTTTATTGTAATATTTTTTTTCTGAATTAATTCACAAGCTAAATAACAACACAAATATGTAATGTTTACAATTTTCATCCTATAATTACTCAATTAAAGTTTTCAGTTCATATATTTTAATTAGTCTCTAATTAATTAAATAATACTACTAAAGAGTTGTATAAATTACGGAATAAGATGAAATTATATATATATGTAAAATTAAATCTAACTTATAAAGTTTGTATAACTTCTAAATATAAGAGTAGTGTAAATTTCATATTATTCAAAACAAATAAGATGCATAAAATATTATCGTTATTTTAAGTGGCAATTTACGTTTTATACGTGTATATGGTGGAAAGTAAGAAATTTATTCTTTCCAATATTAACAACTCATTTAGTCTTTGGCCATATATATCAAGTTATGCTACGGTCTGAAATTAAACGGAAGAAATAAATAGTCAACTAAAATGTGATTATCGGATAATACAAAATTTAGTACACATAATTCTACAGTTAATTCTACAGTTAAATTTAGTATACATAATTCTAATTGAGTTGATTTTATTTTATATATTATAAATAATTACTATGTATTTAGTCTTTGGCCATACATCATAAGTTATGCTAAGTCATTAAAACCTATAGTGTTAAAGATCCATTTGGTACTTACTATTATAATATTTGTTGCGATTAAAGTATTTTTTTATTGAGACATTTAGTTTTTTTATAAGTTATTATTAAGATAGTATAGCTATATAAAATTTTATTATAATTTTATTTTGGATGAAAGAAAAACAAATTCTCTAAACTTGCATAGTACATATATTCAAGAAATGTTAAAATATTATTTAAGTAAAATGATAGTGTTTGGGTGATGATATTCATAGGATGAGATTCTGACAAAATAATTTGCGTCATGAGATAAGATTGTGGACACTAAAGGTAGTATGAAAAGGTACAATTTATTTGATTTTGAATTCTTTTATGAGATAAGATTTTGTTCTTTATAACTTTGATTCCTATTTCTCTTTTATGCTTCTTAAAATATTATATTTATGTACATTACTCTCTTCATTCAATAAAAATATAGGCATATAATATGCTATGGAAATTAAGATAAAATTTGTAAAGTATGAGAGGGGGGAAGAGTAGTTGAAGTAATGTTTTAATGGTGGTATAAGTTATAAATAACTTGATGTATATGGGTAATAAATTGGGATAACTTTCCATAAATGAAAATGACCATATTTTTGTGCGTACCAATGTAATAGTTGGGTGAAAGATATAGCCATACATGGTTTATGGTTTTATATATTCATTTATTTTGTATTTATAATTTGAAACTTTTATGTCCTGTGCATAGCACGGGTGTTAATACTAGTACAATACAAAATGGCAGTCTACTCATTGGTCACAACCTAAAAAACAAGAAACCTTGACAAATTTTCTTCTTTTTGGCACTCTTCCAGCGGGACAAGATTTTATACACACACGCAGGCACGTGTGCACGCACAAAGAAAGAAAAAGAGATTTCTATCGAACTATGTTTTAATGGATTACCTGAGTTAGATGAGTCCAAGCCTCAAGGAAATTTTGATCTATTTGGATTGCTTTAGTATGTGCCTCTTCGGCCCTTTTATATTCACCCAGTGAAGATAGAGCCAAACCCTGTCACACCAACAATTTAACTCTACATAATTGTTTGGAGTTTATATTCACCCAGTGAAGATAGAGCCAAACCCTGTCACACCAACAATTTAACTCTACATAATTGTTTGGAGACAAGTTAATTGACGCCATTATCCAAACACAGTTAAATCTTGTGTGCTCACCAAATATGTCAAAGCCGATTGGTTCTGATCATCAGCTTCTACACATGTTGATAAGTCTTCAACAGCAGCTTTGTAATCCTTAAATTTAAAATTCACAATGCCTGCATACATTATACTAAAATCACCATCTACAAACTGTAAGGTTAGTGCTGCACAAGATGATATCTGAAAATCCACCTCTAAATTCTTCTTGAGAGCTTGCATATGTTCTCTTATCCATAATCAGAATGTCTTTTGCAATGATCTTTAAATTATGTAGCTTTCACCGGGTTGTAAAACTGATATTAATAGTATTTTTTTTCATAGGTATAGGCGTATAGCTACAGAAACAGAAACCATCCAAATGGCTTTGAAGTGAACAGGGAAAGACTTGTTAGGCAAGATGGGTATCTTTGGCTGTTAACTAACGATAGTTTCATCTGGCAAGCAATAGTGTCATATGGCTACATTTTGCAAATTAAATTAGCTATGACACATGCACAGTTAGCCTAGAAAGTAGCCATCAGAATATATTTGGAAACCCTAAGCATGTGCCTCAAAAACATTAAGCTGAAGAGTGAAAAACAAAATTTTAATATTATAATAATGCAAGTACCCCTTTCATGCAATATGTCTGGAGAATTGGGTTCAAAATCCAACGCTTTAGTCAAGTCTGCAATTGCATGAAAAATATAAGAAAATCAGACCAAAGCATCTACCGATGCAGACACATATCAGTACACAAACATAAGATAGATGATCATAAAAAAGAAGCTTTGCTCGAGGGGGAAAGAAACAACAATACTAAGTTACCCAATTTTTGGAGTATGCACCCATTAATCTGAAGTCAAAATATTCATTTAAAGGTTTATAAATATCTGTCAATAGGTTTATGAGTTGTATTGAAGGTAATATTGGGATCTAGGATTTACAACTTTATGCACAGAAAACCAGCTGAACAAACGAGGAACTTCAACAAGTACAGCATTTGTTTTAAAAAAAATACAAATGTAAATACTTTCAAACTCAAAATAATCAACATAAAATGATAAACATAAGCAAAAGCATAACCAAGATGTGAAATGAGCACCTTAGCAGATTCTCCCAAGGCTGCTCAAGCTTGTCCCCTACGTTTCCAGGCCTCACCAGCTAAGGGATTTGATTCTATCGCCTATCATAAATAGCCGTGAGATTTCAATCAACTATAAATACACCTCGCATAAAGGACTCAACCCCAGTCATGTGTTACCTTAGTAAAATCAGCAATAGCAGCATGCAGTTCTCGTTGAAATGCATATGCCGTCCCTCTTCCAATTAAGGCCTCAGGGTAATTAGGCTCTTCTTGTAGTATCTGATGCGTACAAAAGACATTGATAAGTGAACAAATGATTTATTCTCTTCCCTTGAACCAAATGGTGTGGAGTAAAACTAAGTTTACGATGACAGGTTAAAGAATAGTAGATATCAACCTTGTCAAAGATGGATATAGCATGAGCGTACTTTCCTTCATTAACCTGCAAAAGAACAGAGCACCATCTTCAGTTCTTCACTAAATATGAACTGCGGTGTGATCATTATCAGAGCAGCAACAGTGACTTGTGGGGAAAAGGCACCCAAGTTCTATTCTAAGCATCAAAAATTAAAAGGGATCGACTCTGTACCCTGATATCGTCAGGAGTCAGGACATCCTTAAATTTCTATATAATTTCGTTAACATGAGGATTTTATAGATGAGGTTAGAAAGAATCTGCAATGCAGGGCCGTGAGACTTATGAGAGGTAACCAGTCCACCTTCTCCACGTCTTAATCTGGACACTGATCAGAAGTGTCATCGTGATGATGTGCTCAAAAGCTATCAACTTTATAGATAAAAATGAAGTATTAATAGTGAAGGAAACAATACAATTTGATTTAGAAAGTACATCAAGCCAAGGAAGAATTTGTTCTTGAGATACTGCAGATATGACCCTAAAGATGCAACTATTTTTTCTATTGTATGTTGTGGTAACACATCAAGTTTTCAGTAGTCTTCCATTGATCAAAACCCCAGAGCTACACACATGCATGGATACTACTTATGTGTGCGTACATATATGCATTTAGGCTGTGAGAGAGCAACAAATGACCCAAAAGCAAAATTAAAGATATAGAATGACAAACTATAAACCAGAACTAGACACTGATGAAGAATTAAAGAAGCGGCATAAAAAACTCAAAGTATTAAAAGTCACACTTATATATTCAAGGCACCAACTGATGACTAAGGGAGGTTTGTAGCCCTTCCAGGATGCCTTTGACAGCAGTGCATTTTTACATTATTATCATTATCTCTGGGCAGAAGATGAAATTAAATTTACCTGTGCAATTCCCCTTGATTATCTGAAATCAACATTAATTGACTTGTTCTTTGATATCCTGGCAACACAAAACTTTTTGCTCCTATTGGCATCATCCATTAATTCATTGTGTATCTCAGATAAGCTTAATGGCTCACTGCATATATCAGAAAAATCAATCAATTCACTGCTGGTTTCTGCCGAATTGTTCAGTGCAGACTTCACAACTGACTTCTTGTTCTTTTGTATCCCGTTGGTTTCCATTGGACGATTTTCAAGTTTCGTGCTTGATAGACTGCCAAAAGAACTCTCTAGTCTCTCCTTTGATATTAAGACTTGATCCGTTTTTGTGAGCTTCTACTTGTTGAGTTGAGCTGCTAGGTGTCAGTATTCTTCCATTGGATTTCCCATGGTTGTTTGATGCATCTTTTAATTTTGTGGAAACAACAGATTCAGATGCAGAAAGGATGACCCAGATGATCCCATACCACTGTTCTGAATGGAACCATTTTGCTTAGCAATTTTCATGAGCTCTTCCAGCTCCATAAGTTGTTTTAAATCGGCAGACTGACAAACAGCACACTCGTATCCTTGTTCCCAAACTAAAAGAGCTTCTTCTTTTCTTCCCAGAGCAGAAAAGGCATGGCCTATAATAATATTAAATCAGACTAATTTCAGCAGAATTAAAATCAATTAGAACTTACATAACATATGGGAATAATATAAGGTAACCAATCAAGAGAGCCTTGAACTGATGTTCCAAGAAGCATTCAGAAAACCACATCAAACGATTTCAACATGTGCAAGAACTCGTTATATGTGCCCATTTCTCAGGTTCACAGCAAGAGATCTACTCAGCAATGGAATGTAGATATATGTGATAATAGGATTCCTATGAGAAGTGGGCCTTAAAAAGTGAATATTAGTGTATAACTTCATATCCTTCACACATTGAGAAAGCTCATAAAATGAAGTTATGAACATACGCTTGAATGACAGAACACTGGTTTATTTTTTGTAACTGAAAAAATAAAAAATAAAGGATGTTTATGGAGGGAAAACTCCTAGCAATCCATGTCAGAACAGAAGCCACATGTTAAATACCAAAATAAGTGCTTAGAAAGTTCTACATCTCAAGAGATAACAACATGCCAGTAATTGGTGGCATCTTGTTATCCCGGCGAATATTTTAGAAGCAAATCTGTGGCACCAGGAGCAGGTTATGAGACAGAAGTATGAACTGAGATATAAAAAAAATCCAGATATGATACAAATTTATTACAAGAGGTGAGAAGGGAAATTAGTCTTGCAGTTTGGCTCATATAAATGACCCTAAAACTTTTCCAAGTCACTTTCTCCTAAGCCCTAACCAATTTATATATTCTCGTAAATTAGCAGAACATTTCATTTTACTGAAATAGCTGCAACAAATTCCTGATACGGCCGTTGACTTCATTCTTCAATTGTATGATTTGAAGAATATTTTGCTTCATAGTATAACAATTTCCAGAAGAAATATAACATTATACGTTGGGTTTTTTCTTCTTTAGTTCTAGAGTACATTAATCATTCCTCGTTTGTACTGCGTTTTTTTTTTGTTCCGGATTTGGGAGAGACGCATGACCCTCATGCGTCTCTTTTTAATGAGACGCATGATTGTCATGCGTCTTTTATAGAGACGCATGTGCGTCTCTCATTTTTTTCCGTTTTATTTTGACGACGCATGAGAGTCATACGTCTTAAAGACAGACGCATGACGCTCATGCGTCTTTTATTTTTTTAAAATTTGACTGAAGACGCATGGTGCTCATGCGTCTTAGAGAGAGACGCATGAGCGTCATGCGTCTCTACTTCGAATTAAACCAGCGGCGAAGGCAGTAGCTCCTCATTCACGCACGCAGACAACAAAGGTTGCGATTTCCTTGGCGATTTCTTGGCGATTCCCGTCATATTTCGGTAAGTTTCCTTCAATCTTTCAACACTGCTCCCTTATTTGTTGTTTATTTGCATATTAGTAGGGGTTTTGAAAAATTTATGTAAACTTACTATTTTAGGGTTTATTGAAAAAATTTATCTTTAATTGTTGTTGGTTTGTATATTTATTTTTGCAGAAATCATGCAAGTATTCGTGAGTTTATATTGGGGTGGTAGAATATATCAACTTCCTCATGTGGGCATTTGTTATGATCCTCCTCGTGCGAGAGCTTCCATCGTATTGGATTCATGTGTTTCATTATCTGAATTAGTAGGAATGATATGTGCTAAGATAAGAATAGATTCCAACCAACACTTCATCGAAATATCTTGGAGGCATTGTTTCCTGGGTACCGGTACGAGTTATGTATGTACTGCGGTTGACAGTGATCAAAGTGTGTTTTATATGTTCAATGCGGCTATAAATTCTACTCGGCATATTGAATTATTTGTTGAGTATTCGTCTGTTGGAAATGCCTTAATCCCACCAATTGTTGATCATGGTGTTGGTTCATCTACGAGGTTTGAACCTATGAGCATCGACTGCGGTATGAATGAGCAAACAGACGTTGCAGATGTTGGATTGAATACTCAAGAGAATGTACAAGAACATGCTGATGTTGATGTTGTACGAGGAGACCTTGCAGATCCAGAATTGTCGTCATCATCGTCTGATGATATTTTAAGTGATGATTCTGGTGCTGACTCTAGTGATGAGGAGGTAGTGTATAAACCCGTCGTACAAGGTGAACAACCACTTCCAGAATATGTTCACACTGGGTTGAAATATTTTCGCAAACTGCCAAGTGGTCGTACTGAGGTACCTGAAGTTGGTAATGAACGCAGTACCATGTACTGGGATGAAGAACACCCATATCGGATTAATGGTGGAACAAAATTTGATAGCAAGCTGCATGTGAAGACTGCTATTACTATGTGGAGTCTGAGGCAACACCGGCAATTTAGGGTGGTTGAGAGTAAATTAAGAAGGTGGCATGCCGTGTGCAAATATCCAAATGGGAGGACAGAAGATGGGACAGCTATTATCAGCGAGACCGACGCTGACAAAGCGAATGAATGTCGGTGGGAAGTGTCTGTTACACACATGGCCCATGATGATATGTGGGAGATTAGGAAGTGGCGGGGACGCCATAGTTGTGAAGGTCATCGTAATGATAGAGGACATGCTAACTTTTCATCACCAATGATTGCTTTGTGTATTCGCCATCAGTTGCTAAAAAATGCCGAGTTTAGTGCCGCCGCCGTAAGAAATTTTGTTCATGACAAATTTCATGTGGTAGTCAGTTATAAGAAGGCATGGTATGCACGGAGGAGGGCTTTAGAGATTGTATTTGGTGGATGGGAGGAGTCATTTAGGGATTTGTCAAGCTACATGCTTGAACTGCAGTATAGGAATCCAGGCACCATTGTTGAGTGGAGGCATAACGAGTTGTTGAGCCAGGGCCGTACTAAAGTCTTCTATTACGTGTTCTGGGCACTTGGGCCTGCTATACATGCTTTCCAGGAGTGCCAACCAGTTTTGACAATAGACGGAACTCACCTCCGAGGAAGATTTAAAGGTAAGCTGCTTGTTGCTTGTGGTGTTGATGCAAACAAGAAATGTCTGCCTATTGCATATGCTATTGTTGATGAAGAAACTGGCGACAGCTGGGAGTGGTTTTTGGATCATGTCAGAATTCATGTGGTGAAGTACGAAAGGGAGGTATGCATCATTTCGGATAGGCACAAAGGAATCCTCAAGGCTATGCGTTCAGATGAATGGAAAAAGCCGCCGATATGTCACCACAAATTTTGTTTGATCCATGTGAGGAAAAATATCTTGACAAAACTAAAGGGTAAGGGAGGAAAAGCAAAAGGCATGATATGGGCATTGGGTGTCACAACTCAAGTACGCAAGTACGTGAGAAGACGACGTGCACTACGGGAGGAAAGTCTTATTGCGATACACGAGCTCAACAAAGCCAAAAAAGAGAACTGGTCTCTTTGCTACGATGATGAACTGAGATGGGGGGTGCCCTCGACAAACATGTCAGAGAGCTACAACAACGTACCGAGAGGTGTAAGAGAGTTGCCAATAAGAGTTTTGGTTGATCTGACATTTTGGCGAACAGTTGAATGGTGGGCAGATAGAAAGACAGAAATACAACAAACCGAAGGTCGGTTGACCCCCTGGGCGAGGGACAAACTTGTTGCGAATGATGCGAAGGGGCAAATGCATTACTGTTCAGTAGTCGCCCGAGAATTAGGTCATTACCAAATTCGAAGTCGTCCACGTGTTGAAAATGGAAAGGCAAAGGGCGATAACAGACAAGATGTCGAGTTTATGGATTCAAAGTGCAGTTGTGGGAAGTGGCAGATGTGGAGAGTCCCTTGTTCACATGCGTGCACCGTTGCCAGAGATCGAGGTAACTCTATTTTTGAACTCATTGATAAACACAACCACAAAGCTACATGGGAAGCACAGTACTATGGTGTCTCATTTCAAGCACCAAGACACCAAGACTATTGGGCAAATCTTGGATGGAAATTGCGTATCACCCCTGAGCAGTTGCTTCCTCGAAAGCGCGGACGAGGCAGAACAAGGAGGATTCCTAATCAAATGGATATCCGCGAGGAAGATGAACCGAGAGCGCCCCGCAAGTGCAGGAATTGCGGCGTAGAAGGACATGACCGTAGAAACTGCACAGTCGGTCGTGTTATGTAGGGGTTATTCACATTTGCAGCGCAGGTATAATTGCTACCTTATGTTTTTATGTTTGTATATTTTATATTTTCGTTCTATGAGAAATCGTACTCTTTCTGTTGTAACAGGGCTTGTGTACGTGAAGACAGTGTTGGACAAAAAGCGTGTTAGAAATTGAAGAATTTGGAATGGATTGAAGACTTTGGAATGAATTGAAGACTTTGTATTAACTGAACTTTGGACATATTTTGTACTGATTGAGTTTGCAATCTAAATAAATGGTTGTATTGAAAAATGGAAATTATTTATATCAATTCCACTGAATAAAAGAAAAATGTAGGTATAGTTGAAGTATAATCGCCCGATCGGGCGAACTCTCTGTACTCTGCCTGCTGAAAAGTTAGAGACGCATGAGCATTATGCGTCTCTATATAAGACGCATGACCCTCATGCGTCTCTGTATAAGACGCATAATTCTCATGCGTCTCTAACTTTTCAGCAGGCAGAGTACAGAGAGTTCGCCCGATCGGGCGATTATACTTCAACTATACCTACATTTTTCTTTTATTCAGTGGAATTGATATAAATAATTTCCATTTGATGAAGAATATAAGATAAACATGACATAATTGAACATAAATAACATGAATTTGAGCACCAAACCATAACATACATATCCAAATATCATGTCATATGCAACAAATGCACAATCAGTTCCATCAATTCGAGCAATTCCACCATCATGCCTGGGACAATTACACCCTCATTCTTCACTGCCTGACTTCCTGGAATGGAGATACTAATGAAATTAGTAACCAATTGAAGATTCATAGCTATGAAAACTTAAATAAACAAAGTACCTGAAAAATTGCTACTTATACGCTGATGGAGTATATTTTGACGGTTCAACCCCCTTATTCTTCCTGGAGGACAATCTCTTGTACACTTTGCTCACGAGCTTCCCAACCCCGCCTCGTGATGAACCCTCTGCAGCAGGTCGAGGTTGGATACAGATGCTCTGAACGTCTTCTTCCTCATGTGCCTCGACAATGTTGTCATCTTCTTCTACTCCTTCATCATCATCCTCTTCTTCAGCTTGTACAGGAGGCACTACCTGATAATTCTGGAAGAATGAATCGACCGAGCTGCAGCGACTTATTGCAGTCCTTGACAACGTGCTTGTGCAACTCCAATTGGCTATTGCAGAAAGCTCGATTGCTGAACATTCACGACACGTTACAAAATCCAAAAATTGAACGATCAGATAAGCTACCAACGAACTCATAAGTCTACACAATCCAAATCGAATGTGAAAGACGCTAAGACGAATCCAAATTACCAAAGATCCTGAATGGCGCATGACTGTGCAAGGAGTGAATCGAGAATCCAGATAGCCTTTGACCAATCCTTGCAGCTGCAGAGCTTCGCGAGCTGAATCCGCTCCGCAGTCGCCGTCGCCATTGGAGGAGAAATCGCCGGAGAAAATGGATCGACGGCGGTGTGAGTGAAGTGGTTTGCAAGATGGGGGCAATTTTTGGAAAGCGGCGATTAACTCTATTGGCTACAGAGAATTATTTTACTTTAGTATTTTTCTTAATTTTGAGTGAATTAGAGCGTCCACATCCCTGTGGGGCATGGAGGTAAACGGACCGCACCTGGGGCTCCGGGCCGGGCCTCGGCGTGTTGGAGGCGGACTGGGTTGGGTCCGAGCCGCTTGCAGTGCCCTAGCTGCGGTCAAAGGTCGTGCTTGGTTGCGGCCCGGTTTGGAGGTCTGCCGGGGTTGTGGGTGCACGGACCGGACCAGAAGTCTTATTTAAAAAAATTCGAATTTTGCTTTATAAACATCATTCCACAATATTTTCACTTTTATTCTACATCATTCGCAACCCTTTCAATTTTTGAATTTTTAGAACTGGTAAATTTTGAATTTTAGGGTTTGTAATTTTTTATTTTTAAATAAACAATTATTTTTTCATGTTATAATTGTTCAATGTTTTCAATTTTACGATTAAAATAGTTAGTAGTAGTTGTGAATAACGCAATTTAATGTTTCTGGTATTGATAGGGTCTGGCTTGGGGGTGCATGGCTGAGTGAGTTATGACCTGACACGAAAATTGGAGGGAATAATGAGGTGGAAGGGATTTGGAGCTTGGTCCCACGCCAGGGATGTGGATGCTTCATTACTTTCTCGTAAAAGTAATTAAAAGTTGAGACTATGGCACGACAATGGGTGGAAGTAGGCATGCTCAAACTGAACCGGACCGCCGGTTAACCGTCGGTTCGGAACCGCCGGTTCATGAACCAGAACCAGAACCGGCCGACGATTTGACGATTCAAGCGGGCCGGTTCAGGTTCAGAAATATCACAAACCGTAACCAGCGGTTCACCGGTTCGAACCGCCGGTTCAATAAAATTGTTTTAAGAAAAATTATTATTTATAAAATCAATTTTTATATATAAAAATCAATTTTCACAAATAAATAAATACAATAATTTCATAATAGCCCATATTTATTTGTTTGGCCTATGATTCTAAGAAACCATTCTTGGTTGTTTCTCTTTTACAGAGACATCCTTGAATATTTTGTGTTTCACTTTCGATGTGGGACAAAATATATTGAATTATTTTCTCTTATAAGTACATGTTTAGATCATTCATTCATCTTTTTTCAATGTGGGATATAAAATTTCATTTGTTTTCTACTTTTCTTTATTTTTTTACTACATTTTATTATTCACTAACTTTATCTTTATTTTTGTTATGATTCATTTTCTAAGACAAATTTATAGATAATAATAGAATCAAATAGAATAGTTCAATTAAATTTGAATGTTGCATGTTGCTCATAATTTCTATATTTATAGAATGTGGATGTGTTCAAATAATAATAATAATTGGATTTAAATGTGCTCACTTTTAAGAATTCTAAGAAACCATGCTTGGTTGTTTCTCTTTTATAGAATATTTTTTGTTTCACTTTCAATGTGAGACAAAATATGTTGAACCATTTTCTTTTATAACTACATGTTTAGATCATTCATTCATCTTTTTCCTATGTGGGATACAAAACTTTTATTGTTTTCTACTTTTTCTTTATTTTTTACTACATTTTATTATTCACTAACTTTATCTTTATTTTTGTTATGATTCTTTTTCTAAGACAAATTTATAGATTATAATAGCATCAACTAGAATAGTTTAATTAAATTTGTATGTTGCATGTTGCTAATAATTTGTATATTTATAGAATGTGGACATGTTCAAATAATTGGATTTAAATGTTAGTATGTTGTTAATTTTTCTCAATATATTGATTAAAATGTGAAAAAAAATATCAATTAATATAATTGGTATAATAATGATAAAAATAGATAACTAAAGAATGATTTGTTTAGTGGTATAATATAGTTCATATATTAGTAGTAGACTAATAGTATGATTTTGTATAATAGTTGTTATTGTAATAGATGTAGTATAATTTATACAAATAAAATTATTATTTGTGAATATATTCTGATAGATAAGAATATTGAGTAATATGATTTGTATATAGATAAATAATTATTCATATTATAGTTATCACTAGATTAATACAATTTGTATAGTAATTATTCTCTTAATGTGTATAAATTATAATGGTATTTATTAGTTAATATACACATAAACGTATACACAAACAAATCAATAATGATAAAGAATTAAAGAATAATACTTTATGTAATTATATTTGTTGTTAAGTTATAATAATAGAAGGTAGTTAAGATATAAACTAATATAAACAAAGATGATGAAGATGTGTCATGTAGTTATAAATAAGGAGTTTTATCCCACATTGAAAGAAAGAGTAACACATCCAAGAACATGTAGCTATAAAAGAGAATCATCCAATACACTCTCTTTCAATCCAAAAGCTCAAGTCCAACATTAAGTGTAAATTGTAACTTATAAATTGTGACTTGTAGTCTCACTGAAATAAACACTAAAACGAGAAGAAGTGCAAAAAAAAATTAGGAACCGCCGAACCGGCCCGGAACCGGCGGTTCAGGCCAAAAACTGGCGATTTTGAACCTCCTCGTGAACCGGCGGTTTTTTGAACCGGAACCGTCGGGACCCTTGGCGGGCCGGTTCCGGTTCATGGGAATGATGAACCGTGAACCGCCGGTTCATGAACCGGAACCGGCGGTTTCCGACCCGTGTGCATGCCTAGGTGGAAGCATATTGTGAGAGACATGGAGAGTTTCATGATTAGGTTGTGTGAATCAACATAATATAATCAATTTATTTCTACGTTAAAAAAATTTAATTTATAAATAAATATAAAATTACAAAACTTCTACTTCTTCCGTCTCACAATTGGAGTCATATTGGTTTGAGCACGGATTTTAAGAAATATAAATAAAAGTTGGTTGAATAAGTTAATGGAATATAAATCTCACTTATATATATTAGTTTTATACTAATAAAATGTGAAAAGAATAAGTTGGTAGAAGGTGGAGCCCAATTACCATTTATGGTTAAAGTAAAATGCAAAATAAAGCTCTTATTATGAGGCGGAAGAAGATAGCAAAATATGACTCTTATGAGTACATCTATACAAATATAAAGTGGCAGTTTTTTGGCATGCCACGTGGAACTGATTTGGGAGGGAAAATGAAGTTGTTTCATTTTTTTTCTTTTGCTTATTTCATGCATTTTTGTCACTGCTTTTTCACTCAATTTAAAAGCAATTTATGGTTCCAATGTTTGCATTCTGTTTTTTTCGATTTTTTATCTATAGGTTTCATTGGTGTGTGCTTAAACCTATTCTATTACAAATAAAGAGATATTATAGAAAATTACATATATACATATTTTTTTAATAGAAATTGAGATACATAATTACTCCAGGTTCCAATGCAATTCGATTCCTGAACAAACATAAAAAAATATATTAGTTTTCATACATTTATAACATGAACCATATGAAAAATAATATAACTTCATTTGTATAACTAAAATATATTCAGAAAGTTCAGTTAAAGGATCAATTGAAAATATGTAAAAGCAAGAGACTTGTAGAATAAAATCAGAATTATAAAACATGAAAAATAAGACAGTGAGAGAGATATATATATTTTATTCAATTTCCAACACATAGAGAGATTCATATTTGAGAGACAAAGAGAGAGCTAGAGAGAGAGGGGGAGAGATATATTCATATCTTATGCAATTTCCAACACATAGAGAGAGATTCATATATGAAGTTGTTTCCAATGCAATTAATATCTTAACAAAGATCAATAATATATTAGTATTCATATGTAAAACATATAATGTGAAATATATATTTGAAATTATGGATTTTGTAAGTACCTGTTATATGAATATCATAGTTACAGAATAAAATCAGATATTAGAACATGAAAAATAAGAGAGAATAATATCACAATTTTAGAATATGAAAAATAAGGCAGAGGGATAGATAGAGTGATAGAGAGACACCGAGAGAGAGGAGAGGGACAGCTTATTAAATACAAAAATAACTCCTGCAAATCAAAAGAAATTAATTTATCTGTTTCAAATGCAAAGTTTCATTGAATAAAGTTAAATATTGTGTTAGTATTTACATTTAAAATCTACTATGTATATGTTTGAAATTATTTATGAAGCAGCATTATGAAATCAGTAGTACAAAAGAGAATATGGTCACAAATTTTGAATATCTAAACTACGAGAGATAGAGGGAGAGAAAAATAATGTGGAACCATAAAGCATAGATAAGAGTTTCATACCTTTTGTTTTTATCTTGGCATATTATTTATTTGATGTATTGCTGATCAGGTAGAGTAGGTTCTAGCTTCCCACATCTGATGTGTCATTTGTAGGAGGTGTGTGATGATTGTAAAGTGAGGAGATAGAGGCGTCTGTTTGTGTTATCTATGGTGTACTTCTATTTCATTTTCTGCAGAGAGAATGGTGATAGAGGCTTCTATTTCTTTTTCTGCAGAGAGAAGGGTGAGAGAGGCGGCTGCTTTGTTTTAGAATTTAGTTTTTCATCATATAATTCCCCTATAAATAACACAGAAATAAGTTAATAAGTTAATAAATGCAATAATGTAATGAGCCTTAAATAAATGCAGAATCTTATGCAATATTTCATTAGTGTTGATATAAGTGTTAATATTATAATATAAGTGGGGAAGATGCATCTTTTTAACCAGCATGCTGACAAACACGGATTTTGCATGTTTTTAAGGACTAGATTTGACTTGTTTTAAATGTCAATCATGCAAATTATGTTCTTAAATTGCATATGTTATACATTTGGTATTTTTGACGTGTTTGTTGATAAATGATAGAAAAAGATAGAAAAAGGTGAAAAAAGGCTAAAGTGCAGCAGCCTCTGTTCGAGCCCATTATGCCAGCGATTTTGAAATCCAGTCAGTGCTTACTACATGCCATTCTCTTCGTCTTCGAAAGAGCTTCGCGTGGATATCTCGCATGTCTCAATCGGAGTTCTGTGGAGAAAGTTATGATAATTCTACGAACGTTGCGCAGTGCAGTTAAAGCTGGCGGGAATTTATGCGGAAATTCACTGAAGAAAAAAAATTATTATATTGTGAAGCCAAATCTCTCCTATTTCTTGTAGGGCACGAAAATCATTAAAAATAAACCTTTCTCCGCCTATAAATACCCAAACCTAATTCATAATCTCTATCTCAGAGCCTCCAATCCTTCCCCCTCTACACATTCTTCCATTCCATCTTCCACAAATAATTCATCCATCTTCCATTGGAGCGGAGCTCTGCAGATCCAGGCAAGAAAAGACTGAAGATTGAAGATTCAACCTTGGGTTTTATCAATTTCTTTCTTGTCTAGTACTTTTATTTTTGTTTTTACTACTTGTCTATGAGTAGTTAAACATCATTTGTAGATTTTTTGGTGAAAACTATTATGAATATGTTTTGATTTATTGAATTGAACCTTTTCCTAGCTCTTGTGATTGTTTTGCTTGTTCTTGTACTCTTACTGTTCTTTTGTCTGGCCAACTTTAGAACTATGTCCTTCTAACTAGATTAATCAAGAGATAGCTAGTTTTACGTGGTAAAAGGAACGAGTACAACACATAGGTTTATCTGCACTCGAGAGAGGGGACCCTTTGTGAGGGCTTGAGTTTTTAGGAACTTAAGGAGTTAGAATCTAATCTATTGGAAGGAGACTTTGATAGTTAGAGTCTAATCTACTGGATAAGTGCACTCGAGAGAGAGCTTATCCTAGAATCGCGACTTTCTTAATAATCCTAGAGACACATAAAGGTAAAGGTTCTGTGAGATTAATCATCACTAGGTCGTAGTAGTTGTATCCTAAAACTCTACTTTCTTTAGCCTGCTTTGTATTATTTTGTTTTTATATTTGTTTATATTTATGTCTAGTTTATAAAACCAAAACCAAAAATACTCTGTGTCTCTAGATAGTATATGACACTTAGTATATGATAGCCAGTTGCAATCTTATTCCCTGTGTTCGATATCTCGGTACTGACCTTTAGCTATACTAGTTCTACCCTGTAAACTTGCAGGTATTTTTAGTGCTAATAAAAAGTGCATCACATGCTAAAGATGAAAGTCCTATAAATACCTCCTCTCTTTAAACTCTCACTGTCACTTATTTTCTCTCTCAACCGAGATCAATAAAGGAATTTTTCAGACTAATAGTTCAATTTCTTATTTCTACCCTAATCCATGCTCTGCATACTCTCTCTCTTAGTATCTGTTTTGTCTCTGTTTTGTTAAGCTTCTTTACTCTCCATTCTTAATATATTTGTTTCTTTTTTCATTTCTATTTTTTGCTGCTTTTAGTACTAGGAATACAGTTAATGTAGTCTTTTAACCTTGAATCTTTCATTGCAAAATTTAATGGTCTCTTTATTTTAACCTTAGTACATGAACATTGGGTTGCTTATTACAGTTGATGACAATGTTGCAATGAAAGATTCAAGGTTAAAGAATGAGGTCAGTTAATGTAGTCTTAATGAATGGTGTTCTAACCTTGAATCTGTCATTGCTTCCATTTCTGAAATCCTTGAAACCTTGAATGCCTCCTCTATTTGAGATTTTTGCACAGTTTGTCCCTGCAGTTAAAATATGAATTTGAATTGTCAGTTCCTGTAAATATTCCTTGACCTAATTCTTTAGTTTGTATGCAATCTTTGTTCTTTTTATGTCTCTTCTACTTGCAATCCATTAAGATGATTCCCTGTAATAAAAATTGAAGCAGCATTTAGTACCTTAGCATTGAAAGCAATAACTTAGTCAATAGTTCTATGAAAGTTGTTTTTTCCTTTTTTGGTAGCAATGTTACTTGCTGATTCATATCATCATCTGCACAAAACATTAATTTCTTCAAATACAGATATGCATTAGATAAATGAGTGATTTTGAATATTTCTTTTTGTGGCAGAAAGCACCAACTGAAGTAATGGCGCCTTTCAATACCATGATCGGATGGTACGTTTGCTAATTTAAGACATTTTAAAACTGAATTTATAAACAAAAAATCAGTATTATAATAAACAATCTAAATGAAACAGGAGGCATTGAAAGATCAGTTTTATATACAACAGATGTATTCATTCTAAAAAGTTTTATTTTTATTTTTGTTTATAGGGCACCAGGTTCCAAGCATCATCTCCAAAGATTTCATGCTAGAAAGTTGGTTCTCAACTTAGGGAATGAGGGATTTTCTTCATTAGGATTTTTGTGAGGGCAAACAATCTCATAAATAAGACTACCAGTTACCAATATAGGCTTACCATGGTTGCTAAAACAGAAAGTTTTTAAGTGACTGACTGTAAATTCCAATTTTGTATTTTTTTCATTTAAGACCTTTTAGGATATGTCAAGACTTTTCAAAGCTACGGAAGAATCATTCTTTGGGACCAAGAGGCTACGCAACTATTAGGAAAGAAAGTTTCTGATGTTACCGTAAATGAGGAATATAGCTTAAGATATCTTATATTATATTCTAAGTTGTAAATTTTTGTATCTTTTTTTTGTTGCAAATTCATGCAAATGATTTAAGCAAGTAACAATGAGGAGAAGCTATTGAGTCACTAAATATGAGGCTTATAACATCTGTATATCACATTCACCACAGTTTTGTTCTTTAACTGAAAATCTTATCTTTAATGCAAAGTAAATTAGCTTTTAACATCCATATTGAGACCAAACTGACCAAAAAGTTTTAAATATCAGTAAAGCAGGGTCATATATATTGCAAGCATGCATCAATCTATTTAAAAACATACAAATCATGCAAAGTAAATTATTTGGCTTCGGAATTAGCTTATGTTTTCTACAAACATCCATATTGAACCAAAATGATCACATTATCACAAATATTAGCAAAGTATGCCATACATGTCAAGAAAATTTTGAATTACCTTTGACTGCATAGCTTCGGTTTTAGTCTTTTTGTACTCAGAAAAACCATTCACTTCCTGTACAGAATATGAGACAGTTTAAAACTTTAAAAAAAATCAGGTTGTTGTTTATTAGTATTAAAGTATTGCATACATATTAAGTTACTACTATTCTACTGTTGAGTAATTACTAAATTACCTTGAACGCAAAACACCAAATTTAGTCTTTTTGTACTCTTAAAATGTCATTCTATTCCTATGCAGAATAAGAGAGTAAACCTTATAAGTTAATTAAAATAAATATGTTGCAGATACAAATTGCAGAGATATTCAGTAAAATATTTTATAGTTTATTATCTTTAAGACTAAAAACTTAATGGAGTAATATTAAAAAACTTAACGGAGTAGTATTTAAAAACTTAATGGAACTAAAAACTCAGAACAACACGTTCAGATACATTCAGTTTGTATAAAATAATAAGGAAAAACAAAATATCAACAAATAATACTTAAATATATTCAGAAAGTTCAGTTAAAGGATCAATTGAAGATCTGCAAAATCAGTAAGAATGATCATACTGCAAAAGGTTCTAAAACATCCCAAACATCGACTCAAATTAAAAGAAATATCATACTTTATAATGCAAGTTAAGGTTGTTGTTACACACTTCATTTCCAGTGCCAGAACTTTGAAGATTTGAGCAGATTCATTCCTAGGTAAACCCAAAATCCTAGGGTTTTGTAGTGTTTGCGTCACCTGTTGTCGGATCTGTACATCTTGAATCGTCTAAAGCCTTCCATTATTTCTATGAGTCTGTAAAATAATAGTACATGAAAGATGTTAGAATCTAAGTAAATTTCAAGGATTGGAGAAAAAAATTAAATTTGTTTAGATTTTACCTTAAATCAAAACCATCTTCGATCTAACCGAATAACTTCTTAACACCTTGAATTGGGGCTGGGGTTTGCGATTCTATACCGTCGTCTGTTGAATCGAATAGCTTTTCTGCCGGCGACGTCGGCGCTTTGGTCGTCGCCGCTAAAAATCGGCGGAGTAGGGTGGAAGCTTTAGAGTTTGTGGTGAGACGGCGCAGTTTTGACAAGGAGACATCGCGATTCAGTCCGTTGTGGTCATATGTTGCAGTTTACGTCTATTGATGGCGGCGATTCAGTCGCCAGAGTTGAAGATCGAGGAGTCTTCGAATTTCTAGGGTTTGTGTGTGTCGGCGCCATTGAGGAGAGAAGAAAAAACTATATTTATATGTTATAATAATCAAGCTTAGAAATCCCTAAGTACGATTAGTTTAATTAGTTGTATCTCTCATTAATTTAATCAGCTGCAAAGTGTAATTATTTTAATTGTTCAGTAATTGGATTAGAGTTGTGGGCTATTTTGTGTATATAACGTTTGGGTTATGAGTATTGTTTCTTTGGGCAATAGCGTTTAGTATATTTTTTGGACAGATATGTTAACTTTTATTGGGCTCTTTTTTTGGATATTCTAATTCTAATATAATAAGAATTAAATTCTTATATCAATTATTTTATTTTTGTAAAATATATTTCTATTTTGTTTTAATTTACAGAAATTCAAAATTTGAATGATATTTTATTTATTTGGTCGTACTAATAATTATTTATTTTTTGTAGTCTATGTGGGTGGATCCGTTGAAAGTCCTATTATTCATAGCGAACATA
Source organism: Salvia splendens (assembly GCF_004379255.2). Lineage (NCBI taxonomy): Eukaryota > Viridiplantae > Streptophyta > Magnoliopsida > Lamiales > Lamiaceae > Salvia > Salvia splendens. The sequence continues at coordinate 12,721,126 of NC_056048.1, read as the reverse complement.
ATTCGTGTATTTGAATCAAAATAATTTTGTTAGATGGAGGTATTTTTAATCACTCTTTCTTTTAAATATCAATAATTTTGTAAATGCATTTAGAAATGCCACATTTTCATGAAAAGGTTTTTATCTTCAACGCATATTTATATGTCAAAATATAAGTTTTTTAACTAAATTTAGGGTTTATGTAATTGAAAATGCATACAAGTCTATAAGTGTTACTCCATAATTATTGTTTTTGTAGCCGAGGAGGATGAATCCACTAAAGTCGTAATCAAGGTTATCATTCAAATTCCAACAATGACAATTTCCTTTAGGTGTATTGTATGCAATGACGATTAGCAAAAGTCCATATCAATCTCTCTCTCATGTTGGATTATTTTTTAAAATGTCATTCTTCAGACACGGACAAATGTATGTCGCTATATCCAGAGTCACAAGTCATGAAGGTTTGAAAATTTTAATTTTTGGATATGATGATGATAGTAGGGGTGATTCTACCGTTAGTGTTGTTTATAAAGAAGTTTTTTAAAATTTATGAACTACTGGTTTGTTGTTATTTTTCTAATTTTTTTCCTATATATGAATATCTATTTTTTGTTGATTAAAACTATTGAACTATTTATTTAATCAGATTATATGTTTTTTTCCTCTTTGATCCTTAGTTGTACATTTTCCTTTATTTGTATATCTTATTCTCACTAACTCATACTATTTGATCCTTAGTCGAACATCTCCTCTTTGTCATCAGCTCTATTTTATTCTACTCTACTCATACCATAAATTAAAATTGTATAAAATCGTTTGCCGAATATGAAATGTTTCATTTAGTGCGAGTTGAGAGATGTACATTTCCCTTTTTGTTATTATTTATAATACTTTTAATTGTTTACCGTGTTATGAATACTTTATTTGTTTATCGAATTTATAATGAACTATTTATTTTTTTCAAATAATTTTATTTATTTATGTTGGTATTTAGTATTTCTCAATCTTTTGTTTGTATATCCTATTCTATTTCTATTTCTTTCCTCATGTCCTTTCGTTACAGTGGATTGATTGATTGATAGATGTGGAAGTAGAAGTATGTTTTTAAATCTTTATAATCTTATGAATACAACATTTAAATAGTTTCTATTCTTGATTTGCAATAACTTTTATATTTTTTTATATATTCTTTATTTTGATTTAATTCATTTTAAATATATTTTCTTATTTTTTTAAAATCATTTGGGCCGTGCATAGCACAGGTGGTAAAACTAGTTTTTTTAAAATTGCGGGAGGAACAAATATTTTCATTTTGGCCTGGACTACCATAACATAGGTAGTAAACTTTGAAAAATCATTAAAAATTCAAATGAACTAGGGTTAATGAACTTTCATTTCTGCAAACTCAAAGAGTAATCTATGATTAGGATAAAAACGAGATCATTAAGAGTGGTTTTATCACTGATCCGAAATTTACATACAGTTCCCATGCATTGTTGCTAGAATAACACAAATATATCTAGTGATTAAAATGTAAATGTGCTATACAACGCAAAAATTGGGGCGAACTTCAACTACTGGCAAAATGGATGCCAGTTAAGTTTCCAATTTAAATGGCATCAAAGCTCTTCGCCCTGCTCCTGATCCCTGATCCATTTTGTAGCTACCCATTTCTCACCTTTGATCACCGGACAGCTCCCGTGGAGAGATGCCTGCAATAAGCAATAAACGAAACCATTTCATCGCTCCAAATATGAGATTAAAAGCAGCTAATGTCACCAAGCAAGACTTTCCTACCAAAGATGCATGTGCGTCTTTCGCTCCTCTAATGCACCCTGCACCTATGTCTCCTCGTTGTTTCTCTCTTCTATTGTCTTTCTACTATTGTCATTTCCTATCCCTTCCAATCAAACCCGCTGAACTAAATCAATCGTGCCTCATAGTACGTCTCTTGCCAGCCCATTTCACAACGTAACTAATTATTATGCACTAATACAATCACTATAGGCCTCCTACGACCTAGCTATAGTTCTCCCTCCGTTTTGACAACTCAATTCCTCTTAATATATAAGTTTCTGGATAAACTGATAACAACTGTAGATATAGCTATAATTCCCTCTCCATTAAACAAAACTATGAACTTCGGAAAATACCATATCAAATTTACCTAGTTGCCTATCTTCTTTCACATTTTAGCATTTTCTTTATTAGTGCTATCAATTGGACAAAAAAAACATCAATGGTACAAAAGAAAACAAATGCCGAAATTTGAATATCGTAAAAAGATATGAGCAAACTTTGAGACATTTATAAGGAAAATAACTTGTAGGAAGTAACTCACGGGATCAATTGTGCCATTTGGGAACAGGGAGTAGAATAGTAGCCCATCTCCTGTCCGTGGCTTCACTTTCAGACCAAGACATTTCCCAAAATCATAATTGCTATCTATGTTTTGCCCATTCTGTATATCAAACCATCAGGATATTGTAAACTACAGCACTTGGTTGAGGTGGATCAACAAGAATAAAAAAAAATCAGGAATTAGCAAAAGGGCGAAGATAACCTCTAAAGGGAACATGGTTTCACCACCTTCTTCAACATCAGATAAATACAACAGAAAAGAAGCCAGCTGAAAATTTTCAAAATTAAAGTTAGTTTCCTTTGAACACTAATTACACGAAACTGGAGACATATTTCAACAGAAAGCTTTGAGCAGAACTTAAAAATCTTTGGTTCACTGAAGGGTCAGATGTTATTCGCTGAAATCTAGAGAGATGCGTGATAATAGGCACAATGGTTCAGTTTCAGTTTCCGTGCCCTCGTGAAACTATGGTCAAATGAAAAGAAATAAAATAGAGTGAAAGTAAGAGAGTTGTGTTTCTACATAGCTGCCTAAAATATATTAAACCATTTTCTAATAATTTGATTCAAAACCCAGGTTCGATAGCATGAGGATATTGGAAGAAGAACTAAAGAGATATTACCATTAAAATTCACAGACGTTGATTATTCCACATTATTACATTTATGTTTTATAATAATTCGCAATGAACAGCATAACATAACAGAACAGATAGTACAAATGCTACAAGAACTATCTAAAATAAAACTTATATTACCCGCTGGCTCTTTTGTGGGCCATATTCAGCTGGATTGAATGCATCGTAATGTGACTGGTATCTCTGCCCAATCTCATAACGCAAGACATTGAAGGACTGAAACATGGAAATACACAGTATTAAAAAGGTTATGGTAAGAAGATGTGATAGAGCAAAGGTGATTGATGAAGAGAAAACAATAGCAACTGAATAGAATTCCTCAAAGAGACCTCCATGATGTATCCCAGAATTGACAATGATTAAAGAAAAACGTAGCTACCAACTAAGACACTTTAAAGGAGAAAAGCCTAGCACATCAATGTCCATGCATCAAAAAATTATGATGTAAGCAATCATCCTGTAATCCAGGTCTATTGCCAGACATGGAATGATTTTACAGGAAGACATCTAATAGTAAATTGCTCTTTATTTCAAAGCAAGCGTGCAGATTTGAGCGCATCCAACATTTTGTTTAAGTACACAAAAGAGTTTCAGGTATTTTCTCATACTCAAATGAGCACCGACTAGAAAAAATAGAGCCAATAGTACATAAATAGACCAAGTTTCGAAAGTGCAATACCTCTCCATGTTTCCTGGGGATCATTGTTGCTCTAGCAATTTTTTCCTCAATCTGATCCAGGGTTCCACTTTTGTCTTCATATGCACTAATAAACATCCCAGAACTAATAGGAAAGAACTCAGCATTTCAAATCATATGTTAATAGTCGTATTATGAAAAGAATCAAACACCAAAACAAAAGAACTAAAATGGGTAAGACTAAGTCCAATGCTTATAACTCCAGCATTTGACTCAAGATGCAATCAGTAATCACCTTGTCCTGACTCCTTTCGTATTATCTGCTGTTTCTCCCTGCCGTAGAGCTAAGGTTGATGGACTGAGATTTACTTTTGCCATTCTGATAATGTTTTGGCATTGTTCTGCAGTAGCAAAGTTCGGAAAGTATAAAGCCCTAGGCTTCCAGCTCAGAATCTAGAAAAGAAAAAAATCAACGGACAAAGACAACTGAGTTAAAACGAACAAAATATTACACCGAAAATGAAGAATGAACTGAATGATCTAGCTATAACATGCTAAGATCTGAGCTAAACACAAAATAACAATAACATGGTAAGATCAGCGCTTTCGCTTCCTGTCTACCAAAAAATTGTTTAAGATCTCAGTTTAATTATTTATACTCAACAAAGAAAACTTGAATTTAAAAGAAATAGATTAAATAGTACTATCATTCAGTTATCTAATCAGTGTAGCCTAGGATTCCAATTTCCAACCCATGTGTTACTGTTGCTGCTGTGCGATCAGAAATCACTCAGTTAAGGACTTGAGATCTAATGGAAAGAACGATTGGTGGTTTAATATCATTTCTCCTTACTGTTAAAATACCAAAATTCGACGTGTTTATCTTCCAACCACCCTGTCGTGGGAACGAGTGGGAAAACCCTAAGCTAGTAAGCTAGGAGATGAATCCCGAACAAACTAATTATACATTGGTTTAGCTTTCCTGCACAAAGTGTTTTTCTACACAACTAGTACTATATGTCAAATTATTCAGTCGTTAAACGATCCATGACTGAAATTGAATTAAGATGCAGAGCTACATACATACCTGAACGGGTATCGTCTCCACAGAGTCCTCGCCGGAATCTCCGTGTGGGATCCCCTTCAAATCCATCACTTCCTCCACCAATTCCCTCGTCCGCGGCCTCAAATTACCAGTAGGACTCTCCTGCCGTACACATTTATCAACTCTATTCACACCGAGCATGATTAAAAAGCAGAAATTTCCAAAACTGAAGGGGGAAACAGTTGACGAACCTGCTGAGAGAAAAGAGAAGCGCCAAAGAAACCGGCGAGGAAGAAGAAGAGGCATAAAAGGAAAATTAAAGGCAGGCCTAGGGTTGTCCAGCTTCCTCCGGTGACTTTGCTTCCTTTGATCTTCATTCTCTTCTACTGCCTATTCCGAAGCGCGATCGGAAGGAAACAATTGTTGTTCAAGCTCAGTTTAACTGATTTTGCAGCGGAATTGCGGTGCGTTGGCAGCAAAAACGCCGGGAGATTACGGTTTCGGAGTGTGGTAAAGCGGCGGGAATTGTTTTTCTGCCGTTGAAGTCGTCTCCTTCCTTCAAATCAAAACTTCATTAATGGATTTTAGACATGATTGTAATATAGGAACTTGGCCCCACCCGGATTGACTTGGATTTAGGCAATCTTCAATTAATCTGAATTACTCAAATTTATTTTTGAGTTTACCCCAAATAAAATCATTATACTCTTTATGATCTTAAAAGAAGAGTCAAATTTTGTGATTTTTAGGCGCCGGGTTATGGAGATAATCTACTTCTTATTTTAAATTGATTTTCTACTGAAATTTAGTTAAACAAAACGTTATTATAGAGAGACAAGATTCGTCTACAAATATTTTATCTTTTTAAGTTTTTCAATAAATTTTTATTCAATTTAACACAAAAAATAATAATTAAATTTAAAAGTCTGTTAAATATAGATTCAACTAAATTAAAAATAAAAGTATAAAAATCTCTATGGGCATGTGTTGGCCAAGCGTGATTAATGCTTCGACCAAATGTCATAGGTTCAAATTGATTGTGGAGCGACTTTTGAAAATTTATGTTTATTTGCTGATTAAAAAAAGTATAAATTAAAGTATATTTGTATGATGACTTAATAAAATAAAAAATTATAAAAAGATCTATTGAAATAACGACCAAATGTCACAGGTTCAAATTTATTGTGGAGAGACTTTTGAAAATTTATGTTTATTTGCTGATTAAAAAAGGTATAAATTAAAGTATATTAGTATGAGGACTTAATAAAATAAAAAATTATAAAAGGACCTATTGAAATAAAATACATTGCATGATAGTTAGTTACAATCCCATTCTTTATGTTCGACATCGTGGTACTCGTCTTTAAATGTACTATTGCTACATTATATACTTTTTTATATTTTATAAATAAATTCCTATATAAAGGAGGAAATTACAATTGATGTCAAGAGGGCTCGAACTCGACACCTCATACAATAATGTCTAAGCTCCTTGCCGCTAGGACAAAGGCTCTGGACATGCTACAGTGTATACTTGCAGTTGGTTTTAGTGCTAATAAAAAGTGCATCAATTTTCTTAAATTCGATTGACATAATCATATCTTAAAACATTACAATAATTTATCTTGCGATTGTTAGAAATAATGGAATAAAATTCCCGAGTCATGTATATGCGATACTCTAATTATTACAATCAAAGGAAAATAACAACAAAAAGTAGAATGAAAATTACAAGGGAAATAATAAAACAAACCAAACTATAAGTCGAGTCAAGGAAAACCTTCTTTCCACAAGACAAGTCACGTCACGGCTAACGCTCTCGGATCGGCGTACTGACCCCAAAGATAAAAACGACTTCTTCCTAACGTTTATAAACACCTCAAAATCACTAGGCACTGTCAAACTTGATAGAGCTCCGATAATTGAGCAATATAATGCTTCTAAAGGCACACTAAAATGTCTAAATGCACACTAAAATGTAGAGAGCTAGAAAGAGATAGAAAATGCTTTTATTGATGTTTCTCTATAATTCCATGTATTTTATAAATACAAAATGAGGAATGGGAGGTCATGAAATTAAAACACCAAAGACAATGATTGTTACAAAATGGTGAAAAGTCAAAAAGCTTTCCATAAACATCCTCCACTACTCATGTCATTTAGAGCATCTCCAATTGCGGCTAACGGACCGGCTAGCCGATTCCCGGAGCTGGCCGGTCTGCTCGCTGAACCATTGGAGTCGGCTAGCGAAAAATCGGCGAGCGGACGCCGATTCTCCGGCGCTATCCACTCGCCGGTCTGCTGGCCACCATTGTAGGCGGGCGATCGGCGAGCAATCGACCAGCACTTTTTTTTAAATTTTTTGAAACACTATATATACACGATTTGCACGTCATTTTCATTCGCACCTCTTGTTTTAACGAGTTTTCTCTCTCACTTAATTTCTGTACAAGAGCAACAACGTGAAATGAGTAACACGGGTGGTAGTAGTGGTGGTAGTGGTGGGGATGCTGAGGAGTACGAACGGCAAATGAACGAAGAGTTGGAGGCCTATACCTCCCGCGAGATAAACCGGTTGCGGCTGGCAGACCCGGCCACACACCTATACAAAAGTGCACTGCGGCAATCAGGCAGTTGGCCTACGGAGGCACGGCAGACATGTCGGATGAGTACCTCCACATCGGTGAGACGACTGCCCTGGATTGTCTGAAGTATTTCTGTCAGGGCGTCATTGAAATATTCTGTGATCAGTATCTTCGAAGCCCTACCCTTGAAGAGTGCCAGGATCTGATGCAGATGCACGGCGAGACGCATGGGTTCCCCGGGATGTTGGGCAGCATAGATTGTATGCATTGGGAGTGGAAGAACTGCCCCGCTGCCTGGAAATGGTTCTACACGACCGACTACAAGGGAAAGAATCCCACGATGATCCTCGAGGCCGTAGCTGATTACCGGCTGTGGATTTGGCATGCATATTTTGGGGTAGCCGGGTCGAACAACGACCTCAACGTCCTCATCTCGTCGTTCCTTTTCAACGAGCAGTGGCAGGGCGTCGGTCCGGCCATCAGTTTTATCGCCAACGGGAACCAGCATGATATGAGCTACTACTTGGCAGATGGGATATACCCTAGGTGGCCCGTCTTTGTGAAGACTATCAGATGCGCATCAGATGAGAAGAAGGCCTACTTTGCAGAACGGCAGGAGTCGGCGCGCAAGGACGTGGAGCCCGCATTTGGTGTGCTCCAGTCTCGATGGGCGGCAATTAGGGGTCCAACTCGTTTGTGGTATGTCGACTGCATTGCTGATATAATGTACGCCTGTATTATCCTGCACAACATGATTGTCGAGGATGAAGGTCTACAACTGACTAGTTGGGTCAGTGACGATGCTAATGAAGCCGGCCCAAGCCACGGCGTGGCCGCCCCCAACGTACGAAGGGGGGTACCTCACGATGAAGTCAGCTGCCTCAAGGCACATGCCGACATGCGCCAAGTGGATGCTCATATTCAACTCCAAAAGGATTTAATTGAAAAGTTGTGGGCGCGGAGGACTGCACGTCGTTAGATTTTTTTTAATTAATGTAATTTTTTTAATTAATGTACTTTTTTTAATTTAAATATTATTATTGAATTTTCCCGTATCTGTGTCGTAAATTTAATTCCGTATTTTGTGTGATTGTTAATTATTTATTTTTTATAATTTTGTTTATTGTTGCTTGTCCAGTTGCTTGTCTTGATGATGCGCCAGGAGGAGTTTTTAGTGCTGATGATATGCCAGGAGGAGTTGTGGCTAGCCTAAAACCATTGGAAATGCTCTTATTCCCACAAGGTTAATATATGATGAATGGGGGTACTGGATCGTGCAACTTGTTAGAGGTGAATGAGAGGGGGCTTGGATGAGATTAATTCCACTTCCCTTTTGCCACATTTTATTTCATGGACAAATTTAAAATATAGTACTATTATTTATGATTAAACGAATGCCTTTTAGTTTAAGAGCGTCATGAGAAAAAGTAGTTAAATGAGTGACATTGTTTTTCGAAGGAGTAATTGGAGATTATAACTCAGTTGTGAAGAAACAAATGTTCAAAATTGATGCCATGCACATATGATATTTATAGGGTTTTTGGGCTTAAAAACCATAAAAACTTTCCTAGAATTCCGATTTTTCCCATCATTTGAAATTGGTTTTTAAATTCACGAACTTTAGATTCGTTTGATATTTCCCAACCCGACCCAAATACAATTTTCTGGTGCGAAATTGTCCAACGTGGACAACCGTAAATATGACTTCGAAACTTATTTGTTGACTGTGAAATACCACTATTTTTCAAATTAAAACTTGGAATTGAAGAAATAATCTTTAAATAATCTTTGCCCAATTTCTCTCGGCAGCCGCGCAGCGCTGCCGTCTCCGCCGAATTCACGGCGGCTTTAGCGCCGTCGCCGACATCTCTAACTCTGTCGCCTCACGCCGCTGCCTACAACTCTGTTCACATCTCTATTTCATTTCTCTTTCTCGGCCCTCTCACGATCAAATTCAGCCACCGGGGATGCTCACGTCCAGCCTCCATCCTCATCTAACTCCTGTTCAATTCACGTTGTGTCTGTCTTCTCGCGACGATCCTCCGTCGCCGTCACTGCTGCTGGTCTTGTGCCGCCTCTACCGCGGTGCTACTCTGTCTCTGGCGTGCGAGCCAGAGTTGACTCCCCTCTCCATCGGTCTTCTCCTTCTTGGAAAACTCTTTTCTTTCTAAGAATGCGATGTCTCTTCTTCCTTCTTACGGAAACTCAACGCCCTCCGTCGGCGCCGCCTTTCCTCCGTCTAGCTCTCTCTCTCTCTGCGAAGCTCGGTCATCGCCACGGTCAGCTAGAGAGGTCTTCTCTCGGTATGCTCAATCTCTATATTTCTCTTTGGATTTCTGAATTTCACGGCGCATCTCGTTGCTACTTTCATAGACAGTGCTGCTGCCGATGGGGTTGAGGCGATCGAGGTCAGAGTAGTTGAGGGTGGAGCGGTGGTGGTGATGCACTTTTTATTAGCACTATAAATACCTGCAAGTATATAGGGTATGAATAGTATAGCTAAAGGTTTGTACTGGATATCGATCACGGAGAAAATAAACACAGACTGTCTATCATCTACTAAAACTCAATTACTATTTGGAAAACCGAAAGATTTAAGAATTTTTGAAACAAAGAACAATTTGAAAGCAATAAACAACTAATTGCAAATAAATCACAGAGATAAAAGTATAGAGATAAGGGAATTCCAGGGAAGTGCGTTCACAGTTATGGTTATACAAATTCCAACTACAATATCCTAGCACAGTTCTCACTTTAATAGAACGAGTCACCTAGCTTATGCTCATGCGATGCAAACGTTGATTACAAACATTAGGGTTGTCAATCCTAAATATGTAACTCCTAAAAGCTCCTAAAACCCTTGAAAAGTCCTCACTCTCAATTACAGTGTCGTTTTAAAGGAAGCTAATTGTAGTGTCTATTAAGTGGACCTAACTCGCCAACCTCCTCTCACGATTATGTAGCAAGTTATATTAAATCATCACAGAATGTGTCACTCAAACGTGAAGCATTATCCATTAACTTAAGGAAGAAACAAAGTAAGAACAAAACAAATATTAAATAGAAAAATGAATTGTATAACCAAAGTCGTTACTAACACATCCCTAGAATCCTATGAATTTAGTTATACATGATAGAATAATCTAAACACATAGATTGTAGGGAAGACAATGAAAACATAAGAACTAAAATAAATAGAACCCAAAGGTTGACTCCTTGTAGCCTTGATTTAAACTTGAATCATTCTTCAACCCCTTGCACAATAAAGTACTCTAACTTTAAACTCTGGAAATATTTGGCAAAGAGAAGATCCTTTTTGATGAAACATTGGGAGGTATTTATAGGGAGAAAATCGGCCCCTTCAAATAAGGAAAATGGTTACAAAATATGGTAAATCTTGGAGAGAAAGTAGGGCAAATTTGCTCGCCGCTTTTTTCCAGCGGGCCGCTGCACCTTGGCCAGCGGTCGCTGTGGGTTGGTTCGAGGCTTCTGACTCTTGGGCAGCAGTCGCCATGCACTTCCCAGCGGTGGCTGGGCGTGTCTTGTTCTTCATGCACAACTTTCCCGGAGCGGACCGCTACTGACTTAGCGGTCGTTGGGCGCCAGCGGTGTTGCAGCGGACCGCTGGACATGTAGAACAGCTCCAAATTTCCAACTTCGCGTTTTGACTCCCTTTTTAGGCTCAATTATGCACATTTCTCACAAAACATGTCAAAATACCAAAATAGATAAAATATGCAAATAATGAACATGTAATGCAACTCGAGATGTCAAGTGGGCCGGGGTATGCCCAGCCTGGCCCGGGCTCGATGAGGCCAGGGGAGATTTGAACCCAGCCCGGACAAAGCCCATATCTGTGGTGGGCCGGGTCGAGCTTGGGTTTTGGTTTATAGAATGAGTTCAGTTCAAGCCCGGGCCCAGTTGGTATGTGAGCCGGGCTGGGCCAAGTTAAAAAAAAATTATTGTGCTAATTAAACATTAATTAATCTAAAACAAATGGGTGTTAGAATCTGATTACTCAATATTTCTGGCTTACTTAAATGAATTTGTTTTTATATATTTTTAGGGTGTTAAATTAATGATTGGTCGAGACATATTTAAATATGCATTGACAATTCTAGTGAAATTAGTTCACCCTTATTTACAACTTTATTAGACATTGTTCATAACGAATAAAAAGATAGAATTCGATTGAATATTCTAAGATTTATATAGTATAGTACTAATGATGTACTATTGTATATATATAATGTGACATCCCCAATCCGAAACATGCATCATTTTGCATATTAATATGGTTTTTTTACCATTATATATTTATAATGTTATTTACTTAATTATATGTTATATATATATTTATATAGATAATTACATGTGTATGAGTACTTTAAATACTAAATAATTATTTTAAGTGTGTGCATGTGTAATAACGTGAATGTGTGCATGGACTAGTGTGATAAATTCTTATATTTATCCTATTAGTTAATACAATAGTAGTACAAGTTTTGTTAGTAGTGCACGTGAGATGAGTATAGGTAAAGATAAGCCAAGTTTTTTTTATATACAGCTTAGTCATAGATTAAGTCGGCAGAAGAGAAACTTACTTTATACATATATGTGAGTGATATATTTTGATGGAGGACAGAAATAAAAGTTCTTAGAAGAAAAAGGGACGAACGAGAGCTATAACAAATGGAAATGGAAATGGAAATGGAAATGGAAATGGAAATAGAAATAGAAACAAGATCAGTAGAAATTAGTAGATGGAATCAGGAGCTCAATTAGAGAACATATCGTATCCAGGTGTGTATAAATCACACTTTTAGTTTTACATGTGTTATGTGGTTGATTGTTATATGTTGAATTGGAGTGAATTATTGGATTATATGGTGTGAAATTGATATGATTATGAATTATTTGATTTTGATGGTTGAATATGATATGAATATTTGATTGATGAAATGGACATGTTTGTTTAGATATATTTGATAATTTGATGGAATATGATATGGATATGTTATTGGTGCAAAGGATATGTTTATGATACCGATTATGTGAATCATTGGATTAAAGAGGATTTGTGACAGCCTTGTACTGGATCTGAAATTTTAGAGGGACCTATGAGTCCAATTACAGAGAGGCCTTCGGGTCAAATACAGAGGGACCTATGAGTCCAATTACAGAGGGACCTTCGGGTCATAGAGGAATCCTGGGCAGATACCAGGCTTGACTGTTACAGAATAATAAATTGAATAGAGTGGCATATGCATATGAATATGAAATGGTTTGCTTTTAAATTATGTTGTATATTGTTTCTGATTTTATGTATTAATAAAATAATGTGCTTGATGTTTGTATCATGTGAGATTAAAGGTGGAAATTTATATATACTGAGTTGTGACTCATATAAACCACTAAAATTTTCAGGAATAAGATAACAGTAAAGTTTTGAGTGACGTGGGTCATAGGAACTCCACATGTTATCAGGTTCGGCGGCTGACGCATATTGGCAACCTTCTCCTCCTCATCTTTTTGCATGTAGATAAATGTATAGTATATAGAGTGGTGAGAGGGTTCCACTACTTTACATGATATTTTGAAATATGTATCGGATAAGTGTTGGTTTGAACTTGTATAATATGGGTGTTCTGTGTATTGATTGCTTTTATGATAAGGGATTTATTTATTATAAGAGTATACGTCAGGGGGGTTGAGGTGTGACAGTTTAGGTGGTATCAGAGCGGGGATAGAATCCTGCTGGGACATAGTATTCATGTATATCATATGAAACATTTATGTTATAAGTTTCATTTGCATTTCTATTGTCATGAACATATCTCACTGAGGAGAGAAGGGTCAGTCGCCCTGCATCGTCAATTAATTGTAGAAGCATTTCATATACATATTGCATCATATGGGGATTACCTAGGCTTTTGGAACAAAAAGTACATGGACCAATGATGGAGCAAAAAGGTAGAAATTTTAGAGAACTCCGAAAAATGGAATTGTTGACTTTATGAGACTACTGATCCGGCCAAGGCTGAGATATGGTTGAAAAGGATAGAGAGCATGTGTTCAATCAGATGAGTTGTATGTCAGAAGAACGTTTTGATTATATAATGTCTCTTCTTTGAAACAATATTTACTATTGGGCAGAAACAGTCCCACAAGCTATTATACAACCTTTGGTACTATGTTCAGACGATTTTCCTAGAGAATTTAATGATAAATATATGCAAGAAGTGTATTGTGATGATGAAAAAAAGAGAGATTCTGTCTTTAAACAAGAACGATGTTTGTTGTTGATTATGAGCTGGCATTGTTTCGGTATACACGGTTTATCTAGACTGCGTAGTGCGAGTTAATTCAGTTGAGCTGCCAGCGGATATTGATTCCCTTGTTCATACACAAATTTGATATTATCATGAGTATAGATTGGTTGTCACTTCATCGAACTAAGGCAGCTTGTCATGTTAAAGAAATGGTAATATAATCATCGAGACAAGATCGAGTGATATTTAATGGTATCGACCAATTGCAACTTGTCTTATATTAGCTACATCGGCTTTTCAATATATTCAAAGTGGAGATTTGCCTGGATTAGCACCTGATCAAGAGACAAAATTCACTATTGAGTTTCTACCAGGTACTGCATCTATTTCTATTCATCTTTATCAAATGTCTTGATTAGAGTTTCAAGAGTTAAATAAATAGTTACAAGAGTTGTCAGACAAGAGATATGTATGACTCAATGTTTTACTTTGGAGAGCACCAATATTATTTTTGAAGCAGAAAGACGACACACTGCGACATTATATATACACTATTGGGTGTCGAATCAAGTGACTGTGAAGAATAAATATCTATTTCCGAGAATAGAAGACTTATTTGATCAATTTCAAGGTATGCAACTGTTTTCGAGTACTGATTTTCGATCAAGATACCATCAGTTGAAGATAGCTAAAGAGAATATTGCAGAGACACCATTTTAACTCAATACGACCATTATGAGTTTTGGCTATGCCTTTCAAATTAACTATTGCACCTACAATTATTTATGGCATTGATGAACAAAGTCTCTCAACCATTCCTATATCACTTAGTGATTATTTTTATTGACTTACTAGTATATTTCACGAAGTACAGAAGAGCATGTTAATCACTTGCAGTCGGTATTACAAGTTTTGCGAGATAAACAAGTTCTTGCAAGGTTGGGTAAGTGTGAGTCTAGCTAGATCATGTGGTATTATTGGGACACATGGTATCAGGTTGAAGAATAGAAATAGATATACAGAATATTGAAGTGTTTGTCAACTGAAAATGATTCTCGATTATGGTTGAATTGATGAAGATGTTATTACGAAAGAGTTCTTCTCTTATATGGAGTGAAGCATGTCAAATTAGTTTTGATTTATTAAATCATTGATTAACTATGTCACCTATACTGGTTATTTCCACAGGTACATGACATTATGTTATCTACAGTGATGCTTTGCAATAGGAATTTGGTTATCTTTTGATGCAAAATGGAAAGTTTACTACTTATGCGTCATGACAATCACGGGTACATGAAGTTTCTTATTATGTTCATGATTTGAAATTAGTAGCACTATTTTGATTTGAAGATTTGGCATCCTTATCTGCATGAAGAGACTTTTTGGCAACCTTCTCCTCCTCATCTTTTTGCATGTAGATAAATGTATAGTATATAGAGTGGTGAGAGGGTTCCACTACTTTACAGGATATTTTGAAATATGTATAAGATAAGTGTTGGTTTATGATAAGAGATTTATTTATTATAAGAGTATACGTCAGGGGGGTTGAGGTGTGACATATAAACCCTAAACACACGCATAAGTTATATATATATAAATATATATATATATATATATATATATATATATATATATATGATTGTATTCAAATCCTTTTCCACTAATAAATCCTATATCCTTCTAAATATCAACCGTGGATTTGCACTGATCGGATGGTTTACATATTAAACTGAAACATTAAACTTTACCTAATGTTTAACGTGTAGAGGGAAGAATAGGGAATAACAATTGGAGTTAGTTATGGTAGGCTCCATGATTTCCTCCCTTTACGATTTCTTCACTTGCTCAAATTAATTTCTGCAGATTTTCGTCCAATTCTGTCCCCATTACTGTGGGTGTATTATTTGCGTCGACCACACTGCGACAAATTATCCTTTCATAGATTCAAGCGCACACAGATTTTGATTCTTCAAGTTTGTTCGATTATCAATGGAAGAAGGTATTTCATCCGGTTTTCCCCATGTTTATTAATTTCCGTTTTTTGCAATTTCTAGTCGAAAATCAGTCGCACTACTAGTTGTGTGTAGATCATGAAATTTGTGTTTGATGTTGGTGTGCCTTTTTACTGTTTTATCGAAATATGATGCACGGTTTATGGTTATGTGGTGGCAACGGTGCATACGTACTACTACGTTTGTTATTTCGCCACACTCACAGCGTTGCAATCGATTTTTTTCAGTCATCACTGTGTGGAGTTATCGGATATACGTTCATGTGTCCTCGTCGTTAATATTTATTGTTGATTGTGTCGTAGCGATCGGTGTTCTGCCAAATAAGATACGGGGTAAATAAGATACGACGTCCTTAGTTTATGTATCGATTTTTTTAATATCAATCAACATATGTCCGTTAAGTCGCCTTTTGTTGTGCAAATCCGAGTAATCGCTTATTTGTAATGGTATGCGGTCGCTGATCTATATGATCTATTTTGTTTTGATTAAATTGATGATTCTAATATGTAGGTGACAAGTTCAGTGGGTGAGGCGTATCAGAAAGCAAGTGGAGTTGAAGAAGGTGGGAAGGTGGTGTTGGCAAAAACAAAAGCAAGGGAAGTGAAGGTAAAAAGAAATACACCATGTTCAGAGTTTATTTGTTGGGACTGGAACTCTCTTCCCATTTGCTTAGTTTCTCTAGTGCCAAAGAGACAATCTACTATTGAATGCAGTGCACTCACGAAGTCACATGCACTGTCTGCAGAGAATAGCGCGTAGGTAGTTTTTTTACTGATGCACATAATGAACAAATTGTATAGTGTAATGCATAGTTTAGTTTCTGTAATGCATTATTTGTGATATGTAATGAACATGTATCCCAGACACGTTTAATATAAGTTGTGTCGTGTTTCAATGTTTCGCACACGTTTCTTGTTTTCCCTAAGGGTTTAACAAGCCTAGAGGCTAGGGTGTAGTATGTTCATAGTCTAAAAAATATTGTCCAAATACACGAGCTGGATTAATTCGTCTGGGTTGCACATAATGTATATTTTGTATAGTATAATGCGTTGTTTAGTTTCTATAATGCATTATTTGTGATATGTAATGAACATTTATCCTGACCCGTTTAATTTAAGTCGTGTCGTGTGTCGTTGTTTGGCGAACGTTTCTTATTTTCCCTAAGGGTTTGACAAGCCTAGGGGCTAGGGTGTAGTATGTTCTAAGTCTAAGAAACGTTGTCGAAATACACGAGCTTGAGTAATTCGTCTGGGGTTGCACATGCATAGAGCTTAGGCATTTTTTAAAACATATATACATACTGTACATATTATGTAGTGTAATGCGTAGTTTTAGTTTCTGTAATGCATTATTTGTGGTATGTAATGAACATTTATCCTTACCCGTTTAGTTTAGGTTGTGCCGTGTTTCGATGCTTGATGCACATTTCTTGTTTTTCCTAAGGGTTTGACAAGCCTAGGGGCTAGGGTGTAGTATGTTCTAAGTCTAAAAAATGGTGTCCAAATACACGAGCTGCAGTAATTCATCTCGGGTTGCACATGCATAGAGCTTAGGCATTTTTTAAAACAGATATACATAATGTACATATTATGTAGTGTAATGCGTAGTTTTAGTTTCTTTAATGCATTATTTGTGACATGTAATGCACATTTATCCTGCCCCGTTTCATTTAAGGTGTGCCGTGTTAACAAGCCCAAGGGCTAGGGTCTAGTGCGTACAACAACAACCAAGTGATGTATAAAACAAGATAAATATTGCATTCAAATAACCAAATAATGTACAGAATCACTCAAATAATGAACATACAAATATTGCCTTCATTCTAAGACTCATGTACAATAGCAATCTAATGATGCGTAAAACATGATATATAATGCATAGAAATAGCTAAATAATGTACAAATATTGCATTCACTGTTAGACTCATTTACAAATTCCGTGAGGGCTTCCTTCTGCCGTGGCGTTAAACTCTTTATACAATTCAGAAACTCTGTAGGGGTTCATCGACAATACAGATAGTCAACATTCCTACCCCTTGGTTTCCTATCCCCCGTCTCTTCTGGAGCTGTACTAGTCCCGGCATCTGATACTCGCTCCCGGAATTTCTGGGCAATTCCTACTGGCAGTATATCATCGACCGCCTCGTCGATGTCCAATCTTAGCTGCTTTGTTGCTGTACAACATAAAGAATAATAACATACAATTAGTTACATAATGTACAAACTGAATACAATAATGTGGACAGTTATACTACATTCACTTATACACTCTTGTACGGAAGCATCAAAATAATGCCTAAAAACTGATACATAATGCAACATAATAATCAAATAATGTTCAGAATAAATCAACAAATGCACCATGAATATTGCAATCACCCATTGTTCCATGTTCAACAACAGTCACATAAAGCATAAACCATGATAAATAATGCACTAAAATAACTAAATAATGTACAGATCCGGTCAAGTAATGAACATACAAATATTCCATTCACTCTTTGACACATGTACAACAGCAGTCACATGATGCATAAAACAGTATAAATAATGCATTCAAATAGCCAAATAATGAATAGAATCACTCAAGTAATTAACATATAAAAATATTCCATTCACTCTTTGACACATGTGCAACAACAGTCACATGATGCATAAAACAGTATAAATAATGCATAGAAATAGCTACATAATGTACAGATTCAGGCTAGTTATGAACATAAAAATATTCCATTCACTATTTAACCCATGTACAACAACAGGCACTTGATGCATGAAACATGTATATAATGCATAGAAATTGTTAAAAAAATGCACAACTTCAACCTAATAATGCATAACATTAACACAGTAATGTACATTTAGAAACAAAACATTCAGCCTTCGCTCATACTACAATAATGTACCACACCAACCAATTAATGCAACAATACAACAGAAATAATGCACAGTCTAACCTAAATAATGTACGCAAAAATCTTATTTTTCAAATAATGCAATCACATAAGCAAATAATGCAATCACATAGTGAAATAATGCAATCATAACACAAACATGATGCATCATACAAGATATATATATAGGTAACAACTTAACCATCCAAATAATGCAACCTCATAATCAAATAATGCAATTATAACACAACCATGATGAATCATACAAGATATATACTTAACCAACAAACTTATTTTATTAATGACAAATACACCTCTGGATCCACTATCCACAGTGACCACCAGCAGATTTAGATTTCATCTACCGTTGCATATAATGAATTTAGACAGACAGATAATGCATATGTATTAACAAATAATGCACTCCCACGTATATTACCGGTACTTTTTAACAATTAAAAATACCATTTAAATGATGCATAATACAGGATATTTTGATGCATAAAACAATCAAATGATGTGCAGATCCAAAAGCGTAATGATTTGTCTAATATAGCATATTTTGTGACACTAATGTCCACTGACATACAAACAATGGAAACATCAAGTATATTAATGCACACAATCACGAAAATAATGTACAAAATCGACTAAATCATGTAGGATCAAATTTAAAATATGTGAAGCAGAAAAACAGAGCCAATAATCGAACAGAAACTCACCCTCATTCTGTGTTTGTTGTGAGTTGGTAGGTCTACCTCTTTGAGTCATTATAAAATCTGCGAGTAACAGCAAACAATAAAAAAACTACAAAATTTTAACAACAAATAGTCGCGGATTTGATGGTAATCGGTTGAATCTTGGTGTGGGTGATTTATTTCGGTCGGCCATTGGGAAAACGATTGTTGAAAATCGATAAAAAAAATGACCAAGCCCTACCTGTTGTTGTAATGCACTGAAATCTTGTTCAAATCGGGA
This sequence comes from Salvia splendens, assembly GCF_004379255.2. Taxonomy (NCBI): domain Eukaryota; kingdom Viridiplantae; phylum Streptophyta; class Magnoliopsida; order Lamiales; family Lamiaceae; genus Salvia; species Salvia splendens. Next base: position 12,701,720 of record NC_056048.1, on the reverse strand, counting down.
AGGGATATTTGAAATCAAGGGAACCAGCGGTGAATCTCCGAGAAATCGTCGCGATTTTGCGTGGGCGGCGGCTAGGGTTTTTACTAGATTTGGAAAATGAGAAGACGCTTGTTGAGAGAGAATCGGGAGCGAGATTGTGAGTAAATGCGTGTGATGATAGATGTGAGTAAATACGTGTGATGAAAGTGGTGGAAGATCCCGCTAAATTTTCGCCCAATTCGTTTTCTGCGGTTTTGATTACACAAATTGACTAAATCACCCCCATGATGCACCAAATTGGTCAAATAATGAAGCGCGGGATGATAAATATGCTATTAATCTAGAACATCCATCCTCCTGATCCAACGACCGAGATTGCGAAGAAACTTAAATATAATGGGTGAAAAGGAGTTTAACACTACCCTATATATATATATATATATATATATATATATATATATATATATATATATATATATAATCCAAACAAAAATGCACTTAAACAAAGAAATACAGGCCGATTTTGGACCATAGGATTAGACCATCTGATGGCTCCATTTATTTCATAAGTATTCTTTTTTTAATCATTAAAAATTGTATAAGGTTAGTAATGTCCTTATGTGATGTCGATTGTTATGGCAATCCCTACAATCGTGCATATTTCTCTTTCCACTAACAAATCAAATCATGTGCGTGATTTATGAGTTAACAGATTCTTCAACTTCAACTCCTTCGCCACTCCTTCATCTTCTTCATCGGCAATCCCTACAATCTTTCCTTTAACACTCTATCGTCTCATACGCCTCCTTCATCTGTAATTTTTTCTCCAGATCCAATCTAACATTTACTGAGTACTCCATAATCCATATCAATGTTTTCTCATCTCCTTCTTCACTCCATCAGTTGGTTATGCTTGTAATCTATAATTTTTTCATTTAATTTTTTTCATGGTTTGATAACTTCCATCAGTCTGTTTTTTATGACAGATTTTTTTGTATCTACATTCCACAAATGGAAATTAGAGCACATCCTATTTCTCATGGGGACAATCAATCATCTGCTGATGACAGTGTAGATAATACATGTTCATTCCTCCTCATTTTCTCATTTCACTGGTACGACTCATTTATGGTCTTATTGACATGCTGTGAATTTTATGTTTTTCATACTACACAACAACATTGTCTCTTTCATTTGTCTGTTATGCTTCGATTTCACCTTTAGTATGACCAATTGTCATTGTCAGTTGTAAGCCTTATTTTATTGAGTTGTATGACTCATTTATGCTCTTATTATGATATGTTAACTGCTACTATGATTCGATTTTGCCTTTAGTATGACCAATGATCATTGTCAGTTATAGGCATTATTTCATTGAACTTGTATGACTCAGTTTTGCTCTTGTTATGATATGTTCTCTACATGATTAATCTGAAGGGGTTGGCAGCGGAAGCATGCGTTCTAACGGATCACATATACGAATCTATTTTGCAGATTATTTAGACAAATTCTATTCGCGTAATTATCACATGTATCATGCTCATAACTTGAATTTCAAACATACTTTAGCACAATAAATCCCTAAAACATGCTTGCTACGACGTTAGCCAATTTACCTCGTCGATTCTCCAAAGAATCGCCGATTGCTCGCGCCTTCTCCACGATGATCTTCAATACTAGACCACAGATCTTCTGACAGGTGTCCCGAACTCTATTCCGACATCAGGGTGGGCTGATCGTATCGAAACACTAGGACTTGAATAAAGAAGACAGAAATTTCTCACGGAGGAGGAGCTGAAAATCTCACGGAGGAGAGCTGAGAAATTTTCGTCCCCTACACTGTATATGTGAGGGACGGAATTCTCATCAAATAAAATTGTGTTTCTGTCTCTTTTACTCTCCTATTTATAATAGTTCATATTGGGCCCAGTCAGGGATCTATCGAAGGTTTTGGATATGGGCTCCCCCAATTAGCTTTTTACTAATTAAATTGAACCCACAATTTAATACAAGCTTATATTGGAATATTACGAGCAGCCACTACAGAAGTAATATTGATCTCCCCATCCAAATCCGAAATTACAAGTAATCCGGGTTTCCGTTTTATTTATTATTTATTTCCCGCGCTTAAGATAGAAATGTCCATTAATTAATTAAAGTCTGCTATGGACTTAATTAATTAACATCTTATTAATTCCAAGAATTGACTTAGCAAGAAACACTTATTTATTATTCATAGAGTAATAAAACTCCAACTGGCCAGTTTCCGAATAATAAAACCTTGTTCAAGCTCCTCTTGAGGACATTATCAAACGAGACTCACCTCGCACACGATTCAACATAATAGCAATCCTAGCACCGCTAGATAATGATCACCACTACCCAATATACCTAGATCGTTGGGTGACGAAAAACCCGCACCTTTGGTAAGTCAAAGTAGTAGATACTCAATATCGTATGCTCAATGCTAACGTACATTGATTAAGAAATTAATTATCAAGACCTCGTCTTTCAGTAGATAGCATAAAGACTCGTCTTGCTGTTAGATCCATTCAGTGCTATACCACACCAACGTCATCTTATTTCAATAAGGCTTAGAAATAATCAGACTGACATTGCAACCTTTCACGATAGGTAGCCAAAGCCTATCTAGGTTGTGAAATTCTTCTTTTTCTTTTGCAAAGCATTGCATAGAACCGACTGTAGTTACCTTAAAGTGGACGACGCCCACAACCAGTCTACTAAGCAAAAGACTTAGGCTTTGTTTACTTCTTATGCATTTAAATGTTTATAAAACATCTTATAAACGCACAAGCAAACACAATGTAATAATATATTGATTCTATTCGTGCAAACTGCTCGAATGATACTGAATCGAGTCAAAAGTGGATTGTAGAGTTTTTCCGTACACAAGCAAGATTCTATTCGTGCGAAGTCGCTTGAAACATGCTTTTCAGTGTACTAATCCTAACATAGTCTACATGTCTTTAATCATCATTTTAACTATTATGACATGTTTATGCATGTTACATGCTCTGTAATAAGCATGTCGTACATGTTATCTTATATGGCCTGATGTTTGTTAATCCGACGTAGTTCCGACCCTCGACCTAAATGGATGTTTTTCCTCCCGTCGTCGACATTAGCACGACCATCGTGCAGTGCATTTGTAAGTATATAATGACATGTTTGGAATATAGAGTGACATGTTTTACATTATAGAATGACATGTTTTTTTATGCCAGTATACAGGCCTCAACAAACTATTACTAAAACGGAGAAGATACTCGCACAGATGAGGCAAAAAGTTGAGAGATGTCACGAGTTCATGTTGCAACAGAAGAAACTGTCTTTATCTTACTTAAGCTGCATGATGTATATTAGAGCACATAGAATGACGTGTTTAGATACATGTAACGACCATAAAGCAGATTCATATTTATATTTGTAATTATTGATCTTAATTTTTACAGTTGATTTTTTTTTTCTTTCTAATTCTTGCTCGTGTTTTTTCGATTTTGCAATATTTGGTGCATACCGCTACCATCAATGTCGTTGTATTCGGTTTTGACCCTCGATCTAAATGGATGTTCATTTTTGTAATATGCATTACTGCACAATGACGTAGTTTATATAATTGAAGAAATGTCAATTTTAGTTTTTTTTAGAGTCCATTTTATTTGCAATGTCACGTTGTTTGAAATTATTCAGTTTGTTCAGATTTGTATTAGGCATTCTGGTACTCAGTAGTTTTTTGTCATGACTCGAATATTGGATTATTATGACTCAATTTACCCATAAGTTTCCATGACTCAAATATTCGTTTAGTATGACCCAAAAGCATAGATAATGTTTTTGGTTATTGTTTATGTATTCTTCTGTCGTACTAATATTTGGTTTTTTAATATGTTTAAAATATGAGAATAATCGTGTATTTGGTTTTTTTAATATGTTCAAAACATGAGAATAATCGTGTATTTGGTTTTTTTAATATGTTCAAAACATGAGAATATTCTTCGGTCGTACTAATATTCAGTTTGTTTGATGCGAATATTTCGATCAAATTGTATGAGACATTTTGGTATTCAGTAGTTATATTCCATGCCTCGAATGTGGGTATATTATGACACAAATTAACCTAACAATGCTATGACACAAATATTCATTTACTAAGACCCAATGTATCGAGTAATGCTCATCACATGGGCTATCGTCCACAAGAAACAAGAGGAAAGCATTCCAAGGTAATTGTTATGGAAGTTTATCTCATCTTACAGATGAAATAATATATAGTAACAATGACATCCAACCGACATATAAACATGGTTTAAAAATTGAGAATTACAAGCTCTAAACATCGTTTCATTAAAATAGTGGTAATCTAAACATCCTTTCGGTGCTTTTGGGATCGGTGATATCTTCTTCTTCAATGTCGTTCTCTGATACACAACGTGACATCCAACCAATTGAAGTGAAAATTTTGCCAGATTTTGTCAATTTTAAGTCAATCGTTGTACGAAATCTTACTAAACTTTTCCGTCATACCTCGCCGATCCAAAAGCTCGAGTGTCGATCATTGTTAAAGTAGGCTTTTGGTTCATCCTCCTCGTCGATTTCAGAATCGTAAATTAGGATGAGGGATTTTGTGGAGTAGCCGCTTTGTGTGGGGGTAGGCTTTTTCTTGATTTTGTGGAAGAAGAAGAAGATTTGAGGGAAAGTGGAAGAGTTTAGCGTGTGGAGTAACGGCTCCCAATTAATTCGCACTTAAAAAACGGAACGACGGTTCCTAATTTTTTTGAATCCTAATTTACCCCTCACATGACACAAATCCGCCTTATTATGACCCACCAAAAATGAGGAGTCATTCCAGATCGTGGCCATTAATCTTCAAATCTAACGGTCCATATATGGTCTGTATTTGTATATTTAGGGACTTCTTTTGGTAGATGAAAACCCTATATATATATATATATATATATATATATATATATAGTAGTGATATATGGCAAGTGCCCATTAAGTACATAACTAGAGAACAAATATCAGCCACAAGATTAAGAAAATCAAGGACTGAGATTCAACATATGATCTAGAAAATTAAGGGTTGAATTGGTTCACTATAATAAGGCGGGGGCAAAATAGTCATTTACAAAAGTTGGAAATAGGAGTAGAATGAGCGATCCCTAGAATGCCGATCGCGCCGTCATGATCGGCGGCAGAGGCAGCGACCGAGCTGTGGTCGGTGTTGGTAACTGCACCGCCCAAAACAGGAGAAAATCAAATCAATCAGCAAATCACAAATTATTAAACAAATCCAAAATTGAAGACTCACTGTCGCAGGTTCGAGAATGCATCCCATCAAATTGAATATGTACCTGAAAATTGAATACGAAATGATTTGAATTTAGTAGAACAGAACAAATGTGTATGTAGTAGTAGTAGTAATGGCAATACCCGAGAATCCAAGTGAGGAGGAAGAAGATGGAGATTCCGTGGCCGGATTTGGTTCGGAAATTTGTGATGATTTGAGGAATTTCAGCAACTCCCCAGCAGATGAGGCTGACGAGGCCGAAAACGAACGAAATCTCGTCGCGAATGTTGCAGAGGCAGTCTTTGAAATACGTCTCCACCCACCCGACGATGCATGCCTTGTCCGTATTCTGCAATATAGTGATCCTTGCTTATAGTGATCCATTTTGTTCACATCAGTGAAGTAAAAACATGCTTAGAGTGATGTATTCCATGGTTAGAGTGATGTATTCCATGGTTAGAAAGATGTGTCTGTGATCATTGCTTATAATGATCTATTTTCTTCATATCAGTGATGTAAAAACATGCTTAGAGTGATGTGTTCCACGGTTAAGTGATGTTTCTGTGATATATGTGTATAGTGATCTATTTTTTTCACATCAGTGAAGTAAAAACATGCTTAGAGTGATGTGTTACATGGTTAAATGATGTTTCTGTGATATATGCGTATAGTGATCTATTTTCTTCACATCAGTGAAGTAAAAACATGCTTAGAGTGATGTTTTCCACGGTTAGAGTGATGTTTCTGTGATATTTTCTTATAGTGATCTATTTTGTTCGCATCAGTGAAGTAAAACATGCTTAGAGTGATGTGTTCCACGGTTAAGTGATGTTTCTGTGATATATGCGTATAGTGATCTATTTTCTTCATATCAGTGAAGTAAAAACATGCTTAGAGTGATGTTTTCCACGGTTAGAGTGATGTTTCTCTGATATTTTCTTATAGTGATCTATTTTGTTCACATTAGTGAGGTAAAAACATGCTTAGAGTGATATGTTCCATGGTTAAGTGATGTTTCTGTGATATATGCGTATAGTGATCTATTTTGTTCACATAAGTGAAGTAAAAACATGCTTAGAGTGATGTGTTCCACGGTTAAGTGATGTTTCTGTGATATATGCGTATGGTGATCTATTTTCTTCATATCAGTGAAGTAAAAACATGCTTAGAGTGATGTTTTCCACGGTTAGAGTGATGTTTCTGTGATATTTTCTTATATTGATCTATTTTGTTCACATCAGTGAAGTAAAAACATGCTTAGAGTGATGTGTTCCACGGTTAAGTGATGTTTCTGTGATATATGCGTATAGTGATCTATTTTCTTCATATCAGTGAAGTAAAAATATGCTTAGAGTCATCTTTTCCACGGTTAGAGTGATGTTTCTGTGATATTTTCTTACAATGATCTATTTTGTTCACATCAGTGAAGTAAAAACATGCTTAGAGTGATGTGTTCAACGGTTAAGTGATGTTTCTGTGATATATGCGTATAGTGATCTATTTCCTTCATATTAGTGAAGTAAAAACATGCTTAGAGTGATGCGTTCCACTTTTAAGTGATGTTTCTGTGATATATGAGTATAGTGATATATTTTTCATCAAAGTGAAGTAAAAACATGTTTAGAGTGATGTATTTCATGGTTAGAGTGAAGTGTCTGTGATCCTTGCTTATAGTGATCTATTTTTTTTCATATCAGTGACGTAAAAACATGCTTAGAGTGATGTATTCTGTGGTTATAGTGAAGTTTCTGTGATCCTTGCTTTAGTGATCTATTTTATTATAGTGATCTATTTTGTTAACGTCAGTGAAGTAAAAACATGCTTAGAGTGATGTGTTCCAATGTTAGAGTGATGTTTCTGTGATATTTTGTTATAGTGATCTATTTTGTTAACATCAGTGAAGTAAAAACATACTTAGAGTGATGTATTCCAAGGTTAGAGTGATGTTTCTTTGATATTTTGCTATATTGATCTATTTTGTTAACATCAGTGAAGTAAAAACATGCTTAGAGTGATGTGTTCCAATTTTAGAGTGATGTTTCTGTGATATTTTCTTATAGTGATCTATTTTGTTCACATCAGTGAAGTAAAAACATGCTTAGAGTGATGTGTTCCACGGTTAAGTGATGTTTCTGTGATATATGAGTATAGTGATCTATTTTCTTCATATCAGTGAAGTAAAAACATGCTTAGAGTGATGTGTTCCACTGTTAAGTGATGTTTCTGTGATATATGAGTATAGTGATCTATTTTTTCATCAAAGTGAAGTAAAAACATGTTTAGAGTGATGTATTTCATGGTTAGAGTGAAGTGTTTGTGATCCTTGCTTATAGTGATCTATTTTTTTCATATCAGTGAAGTAAAAAACTGCCTAGAGTGATGTATTCCGTGGTTATAGTGAAGTTTCTGTGATTCTTGCTTTAGTGATCTATTTTGTTATAGTGATCTATTTTATTAACATCAGTGAAGTAAAAACATGCTTAGAGTGCTGTGTTCCAATGTTAGAGTGATGTTTCTGTGATATTTTGTTATAGTGATCTATTTTGTTAACATCAGTGAAGTAAAAACATGCTTAGAATGATGTTTCTTTGATATTTTTCTATAGTGATCTATTTTGCTAACATCAGTGAAGTAAAAACATGCTTAGAGTGATGTGTTCCAATGTGTTAACCTGAATTTCCACAGTCTGATTTGATTCGGCAGCTGCGGAGATCAATTGAGCGAGTTTAGCGGCGTTCGCCTTGAATACGCCGACGCAGATTTGGAAGGATCGCATAATGAAACCGCGTAATTTGATCCAGATTTAAATTTCATATTGTACTTTCCAAAAATACCCTTGGCCTATTTTATATAATTAAAATAAATAATATTTGTTCCATTAAGATGTTTGGCTGAGATTTGTTCTCTAGTTATACACTTAAGATTGGTTATATCTTGATCACTAACCTATATATATAGGATTGTATTCAATGTCGAACTAATTTTAAAGACCGAACTAGAGAACAAATCTCATCCCCCCCTTATTTTAATCTAACGGTTATTTCATTATCAATTAAATCTAATTTTTTATTTAATTAAACTTGCAAAAGGGTTGTTTAGGAACTCCAAAATTGTAGCGGTTATTTGGTTACCTTAATTCATGCAACTTAATCATGGAAAATATATCAGCATCTTTTTTTTTTGTGATTCATGATTTTTTTGGAATTGAATCTGTTAATATACTCAATCTCAATCTTCAATCAATTCCATTCAATCACAATCTTCAACTATCGCTCTACTTGTTCTTTTTATTTGTTATACTTTGATTTGGTTGTATGGATTCTTCAGGCACCGTCTCGAGGTCAGTCCCGGGTTGAAATTCACCCGCAACTCGGCCCCAATGTATTGTGCCACCGCCGCCGCTGCTATAATGTCGTCGTTCAATCACTTCATCTTATAATTACTGTACTTCATCTTATAATGAAATAACTTCATCCGAGAAATGGAAATATGTCGGTTAAATGAACCAAATTTTAATAGTCCAAAACAAATAACTTCATCTTATGATATAATTTCTTCATCTTTATAAGAAATGACTTCATCTTATAATGTAATTAATTCACGGTATATAGTTAAAATGAACCATCAAACAAATCGAAACTCAAATCTTGAAAATCAACTCACCACAAAATACACTAAAAATGAATCGAAATTAGAAATTAAGTATGCAATCACTTCATGTGGTGAGTTGATTTTCAAGATTTGAGTTTCGATTTGTTTGATGGTTCATTTTAACTATATACCGTGAATTAATTACATTATAAGATGAATTCATTTCGTAAACAGATGAAGAAATTATATCATAAGATGAAGTTATTTGTTTTGGACTGTTAAAATTTAGTTCATTTAACCGACATGTTTCCATTTCTCGGATGAAGTTATTTCATTATAAGATGAAGTACAATAATTATAAGATGAAGTGATTGAACGGCTAAAGTAAAAAAGGGCTAATATTAATATTCAAGTTTAATATAGACATTTTATCGAACAGTTTGTGTCCCCATGGTAATGTTTGTCGATAGAATCACAAAATTACTCAGTAGATAATCAGAATTCATATAATTTTTAATTGGTGTTTGATTCCAAACAAAATCTTGAAACAGATTTGAATCCAGCATTTCTCGCAGGAGGCACATGCACTCTCTATATTTGGAATTTAGGATTAATCAAAAAAATCAAACTAAATAAACTATCACGTGCGTGAAATAAAACCAAATAAACTATCCATTGGTTTACTCTAAATTCATTTTTACCCAATTACACTCATTTACAGAATGACTAAGATGCCCTTTGGCTGAACAATTTAATTCACAGGATGAATTACGAATTTAAGATGTAGAAGCTCTAATCTCAACCACTAAATTAAAATCCATTGGCTAAAATTTAGTCTCTAGTTCTACACTAAGAAGGTGTTGTGGGAATAAGGGGACCTTATATATATATACATCCCTATATATATAGGATTATATTCAATGTAGAACTAATTTTAAAGACCGAACTAGAGACCAAATCTCATCCACTCATGAATTACATCTAACGGTTGTTTTTAATTATCCAAATCTGATTTTTATATTCAATTAAATAAACAAAAGGGTTATTTTGGAATACCAAAGTTTAATTAGTTTTGTTGTTACCGTAATTCTTGCATCTCAATTATGGAAAACACAATTCAACACCTATTTTTTGTGATTCACGATTATTCATAATTTGTTTCCGATTTCGTCGTGAAATTGTGAATTCCCTATCGCGATTTTTCACGATTAAATAATTATGGAAAACATTCTTACGAATTCCCTATCGCAAAATCTATTTTGTAATTACCTAGTGATATACAAAAACCGGTTCTAATTATGTTACCGCTGATTAGATCAGACCTGCTCAAGGTCATCGCCGGGATCAAACCGGACCTGCTCAAGATTATCGCCGATCCCACCAGACCTGCTCAAGGACATCATCGGAATTACACCTATTTTGCAATTCCTTACCGCAAAATCAAACCAGATTTGCTCAAGGTCATCGCCCGAATCACACCTGTTTTTTAATGAACTGTTTTCCTTTAATAATGAACTGTATTAAGTGTGAGATGAACCATTCTCGTTTATATGTCCTGATACCATTTCTTGTATATGAATGTTGTACAAACCTGATTGTCTTGCTAAAATAAACCATTATATTTGTTAGATATTTAGAAAATTGGTCAGATGATATTAAAGCCTAGTCGTATATGTGCCAAATGTCATAAGGTTGGTCACCATGATTCAAAGAACTGCGACAAGATAAAAGAGAAGGCGAATACAACATGAAGACCATTTAGTTTTAATTGAAACGCCTATGTTATGAATCTATTTCATTTCGCCATGAAGAACATTTACTACTGTGTTTCATGGTTATATAATTAGACTACGATTGATGTCGGTCATTCAAATTTTATAAAGTATTATCTTCATCTTATAATGTTATAACTTCATTCTATAATGTTATAACTTCATCCTAAAAAATGAACCAAATTTGAAATGTACCAAATATGAAACAAATTACTTCATCTTATAATGCTAAACTTCATCTAATACCCTAACCACTTCATCTTATAATGTTATAACTTCAACCGAACTTGGAAATACGTCAGCTAAAATGAACCAAATTTGAGATGACTCAAATTTGAAAGAAAGCATTATATCTTATAATGTAACAAATTCATCTTATACTTCTATTACTTCATCTTGTAATATAATAACTTCATATTCTAATTTGAATCTTCCCAAAATCCAAATTTGAAACAAACCAAATTTGAATCAAATCACTTCATCTAATAATGTAATACTTCACACAATCTATTCGCTTTAAAGTTTGCAAAAAATTTAAATAATTCAAATACAAAGCGGAATAAAGTAACAGACTACTGGAATAAACCTACTAGAATGAAGTAATAAATTACAAAGAAATAAATGTATCATGACAATTTTAAAAATCAAAACACTAACAAAACGAATGTTAACAAAACAACTCATCACTTCTTCTTCTTCATGTATCTTGTCGAAATTCCTTGAATCATGTATCTTGTCGGAATTCCTTGTGGCATATGGCATATCTACGACCATGCATGGACATATCCTTTATTTCTTCGTTTGACAAATCTGCGATCATGCTTGGATGTATCCTTTATTTCAGATCACTGAGAAATGCATAATTAATAACCAAAACAGTAAAAATTTGAATTTTTTTTAAATATCTAAAATAAAATAACCAGATGCAGCTTTCGAATACAACTGCTGCTGATCTTAAACCAAAGTTTCAGAATAATTAGTATGTGTTGTTTTCGTAGAATGACTAAAAGTGTAGAACACAACAAATACGAATGGTCAGAATCCTATGATATCTATGGCTGAGAAGGAGACGAAGGGATTGAATTGGATGGTGAAGAGAATGGCAGGCAGAGCTCTCTGAATCGCCTGTGTCGTTGTGAGAATGGAGTAGTGGGAGAAGAAAGTGGGGCTGTGAAAATTGGAAGCGGGAAGAGAAATGAGTGAAATTAATTGACCCTAAAATTATGATTCATTCTGACCTAAAGAGCATAATGACTAAAATATCCCTTGGATGAAGTAATTAAATCACCGGATCAATGAGGAAAATGACATATACTTCATCTCATCTATTCCATCAAACTTTAAATCTAATGGTCAATATTTGATCTCTAGTTCTACACCAAGGAGGTGTTGAGCATATAAGGGGACCATATATATATATATATATATATAGGGTAGTGATCAAGATATAACTAATCTTAAGTGTATAACTAGAGAACAAATCTCAGCCACACATCTTAATGGAACAAATATTATTTAGTTTAATAATATAAAATAGGAGAAGGGTATTTTTGGAAATTACATTTGAGATTTAAACCTGCGATCAATTACGCAGTTTTCTTCTTTCTCATTCCAATCTGCGATCAAATCTCCTTCCAAATTTCCTTCCAAATCTGATCACTTCATCCAAATCGCGATTCCATGATCTGTGATGAAATTAGGTGTGTTTGGTTGCAGAGGATAGGGTGAATTTAATAGTTGAATGCTTGGCAGTTCCTGTACTCTTTATTCTTCAATTTTTTCTGTAAAATTTGGGTTTGACTGTGGAGCAAGTCCCCTTGCAGTTTATATTTGTATCTGAGGTGGGGAACTTAAATACAAGAAATATATTGTAATGATCCTTGATAATTAATAAATTTTCATAACACGATCGAGTAAATGAAGGATGTATTACATTTGGGTTTTACTGTATATGCTAATGTTTGCATCATAAATCATACATTGTGATTTTCAAAACACATCACTCTTATTCTGATTTTACTTCACTCTTATTTACAAACCACATCACTCTTAGCATGATTTTACTTCACTCTTGTTCACAAAACACATCACTCTTATTCTGATTTTACTTCACTCTTGTTCACAGAACACTTCACTCTTGTTCAGAAAACACTTCACTCTTGTTCACAAAACACATCACTCTTATTCTGATTTTACTTCACTCTTGTTCACAAAACACATCACTCTTATTCTGATTTTACTTCACTCTTGTTCACAAAACACTTCACTCTTGTTCAGAAAACACTTCACTCTTGTTCACAAAACACATCAATCTTATTCTGATTTTACTTCACTATTGTTCACAAAACACATCACTCTTATTCTGATTTTTACTTCACTCTTGTTCACAAAACACATCACTCTTATTCTGATTTTACTTCACTCTTGTTCAGAAAACACTTCACTCTTGTTCAGAAAACACTTCACTCTTGTTCAGAAAACACTTCACTCTTGTTTACAAAACACATCACTCTTATTCTGATTTTACTTCACTCTTGTTTACAAAACACATCATTCTTATTCCGATTTTACTTCACTCTTGTTTACAAAACAAATCACTCTTTTACTTCACTCTTGTTTACAAAACACATCACTCTTATTACGATTTTACTTCACTGTTATTTACAAAACACATCACTCTTAGTATGATTTTACTTCACTCTTGTTCACAAAACACATCACTCTTGTTCTGATTTCACTTCACTCTTGTTCACAAAACACATCACTCTTAGTATGATTTTACTTCACTCTTGTTCACAAAACACATCACTCTTGTTCTGATTTCACTTCACTCTTGTTCACAAAACACATCACTCTTATTCTGATTTTACTTCACTCTTGTTCACAAAACACATCACTCTTATTCTGATTTTATTTCACTGCTGTTCACAAAACACATCACTCTTGTTCTGATTTTACTTCACTCTTGTTTACAAAACACATCACTCTTATTCTCATTTTACTTCACTATTGTTTAAAATATCATCACTATTAGAATGATTCAGTTTTTTACTTCTAATTTTACTTCACTAATGTGGGAAAGAAACACACACATCAACTATTCAGTTCACTGATTCTCTCTCTACACACATTCGCCGGAAAATCAATTTGCCGAATTCATTGAATACAAATCCATTAAACCAACAACAGCAGCCTGCTTACTATTCACACAAATACATTTAATTCCTATCATCAAAGCACCTATGCATTTCATATCATCAACTG